>NC_037677.1:57216543-57469639 GCF_003255815.1 Theropithecus gelada
AGGGAGGGAGGGAGGGAGGGAGGGAGGGAGGGAGGAAGGAAAGAAGGAAGGAAGGAAGGAAAGAAAAAGAAAGAAAGAAAGAAAGAAAGAAAGAAAGAAAAGAAAGAAAGAAAGAAAGAAAGAAGGAAGGAAGGAAGGAAGGAAGGAAGGAAGGAAGGAAGGAAGGAAGGAAAGAAAGAAAGAAAGAAAAAGAAAGGAAGGTGAATACAGAATCTTGGGCCATGGAGCCAGTTTTTTGTTTCTGACACATTGTGTTAGTTTTATGTGGTTGCTGTATCAAATCACCACAAAGTTAGCAGTTTACAACAACCCAACTTTATTCTCCTACAGTTCTGTCATTCATAAATCTGACATGGATTTCATAGAGGTAAAATCAAGATGTCAGTAGGGCTGCAATCTTTTCTGGAGGCTCTAGGGAAAATCAATTTCCTTGACTTTTTAGCTTCTAGAGGCTGCCCACAATCCTTGGCTAATGTCCCCACCCCTCCACCTTCCAAGCCAGCAATGATGAGTTGAATCCCTCTTACATTGCCTCTCTCTCACCCTTATTTGGTCATGTATCTCTTTCTGACTTCAGCCAAGAAGGATTCTTCACTTTTTTTTTTTTTTGAGACGAAGTTTCACTCTTGTTGCCCAATTCTCCACTTTTAAAGAGTTGCATGATTAAATCACACCCACTAGAATAAATCCAGGATAATATCTCTGTCTCAAGGTCTGTGACTTCAATCTTATCTGTAAAGTCCCTCTGTCATGTAAGTAATATTCCCAGATTCTGGGGATAACTCAACTCTCTCAGTATTATTTTCTACTTAAGTGATTATAAAACCTTCAGTCCTCAGGTATGCTATAATATTTTCATTATCCTGAAATTATCATAAACACAGCATAAAATGGACCCTAAAAGCAAGTGGATATCCTTACCATGTGGTCATCCAGATGGCATGGGATAGCTGTATACAAATACATGGGTGTGTAGTCAAACCACAATGTTTAAAAATTTTCCTTCCTCTACAACAGGAATAAACCTTGAGAACATTATGCCAGGTGAAATAAGCCAGTTGCAAAACAAATGCTGTATGATTCCACTCAGATGCGCTAACTAAAGTAGTCAAAATCATAGAAATATAAAGTTAGAATGGTGGCCTCCAAGAACTGGGGAGAAGGCGGCACAGGGAGTTATTGTTTCATGGGTATGGAGTTTCAGTTGGGCAATATGGAAAAGTTCTGAAGATAAATGGTGACAATGGCATATATACACATATAGCAGTACACAGCAATGAGAATGTACTCAATGTCACTGACCTGTGCTCTTAAAAATTGTTAAAATAGTTAATTTTATATGATGTATATTTTATCTCAATAAAAATATTCCCCTCGCAAATGTATGAACTCCTGAGAACATATATATTCAGACCCATGGGGTTAGAGTCCCTAGTTTGAGTAACACGGTGTATCATACATGCTTATAATCACTGAGAAGACAAAATAAGAGGGTTGTTACATGATAGGGCTACTTACAGAAGTGTGGGGCTACCATACTTCCTATCTTATTTTCAGGTACTCATTCATACATGCACCTCTTTTTATATTTCTGTTGAACAGAACCTAGAATTACCTGTTGGTAGGATAAAGTTCCTCAAAAGTGGAGATTTCGCCCCAATTATCCTATGGCTTTTTGAGTTCCAAACTTGATGTTACAGTCAAGTATAACCTGGAAGCTTCTTTCTCAAGGCATCTGTTATGATATGGCCTGGCTCCTCAATGGTCCAAATCAATGTATTTCACCATTAGTGAGATAAGCATCTTAATAAAGTGCTTCGCATATGGGCTCTGGATTTAGGGTCATCCTTACCTCCACAACAGAAATGCCTGCTGTGTTGACCTGCGGGCCATCAACTCTTAATTGAGTTGTGCAGACTCTATACCTAAAGCACAAATCATGGAACACAAGCATATTATGAGAAATGACCAAATTCAACCTCCTTGTTTTACATGTTGAAAAACCATGCACACGTATGTTTATTGCGGCACTATTCACAATAGCAAAGACTTGGAATCAATCCAAATGTCCATCAGTGACAGACTGGATTAAGAAAATGTGGCACATATACACCATGAAATACTATGCAGCCATAAAAAGGGATGAGTTCGTGTCCTTTGTAGGGACATGGATGCAGCAGGAAACCATCATTCTCAGCAAACTATCCCAAGAACAGAAAACCAAATACTGCATGTTCTCACTCATAGGTGGGAATTGAACAATGAGATCACTTGGACACAGGAAGGGGAACATCACACACCAGGCCTATTGTGGGGAGGGGGGAGGGGGAGGGATGGCATTGGGAGTTATACCTGATGTAAATGACAAGTTGATGGGTGCTGACGAGTTGATGGGTGCAGCACACCAACATGGCACATGTATACATACGTAACAAACCTGCACGTTGTGCGCATGTACCCTAGAACTTAAAGTATAATAAAAAGATAATAATAATAATTTAAAAAAAGAAAAACCAATGCTGAGCTTCCCAAAGAGAACAAGAACCTGAGGACATCACCCTTCTTGGGGCATCTCTGTTGAGTGGAAAGGGTAAACATGGAAAGTCTGTCTCTTCTTGCTAGGAGCACTGCGGTTTAGTTCAAGACACTCTGCGGTGATCCCAGGACGTCCTCCCTTTTGCTCCATGACCGTGGGCTCAAAGGTGGGGCCCTTTCTTGACCCCTTGGTTAATGCAGAGGCAGATCAGACCCTCTCTGCTCCCGGGATGTTCAGGCCACCAAGCTGCCTCAGCCTTTATCACAGGTTAGTGCACGTGTTTATATGTCCATTTCCTTCTACTGAAGATTTCCCAAATGATATAAATAAATGTCTTTCCAACAAAGAGAGTCTGTGGTCAAATCATTGTTGAAATGCAGAGTCAACAAGGTCTCTCTGGGACTTCTTAGTGCATTGAACCTATGTGCATTGTGGATCTCCATCAGGGTAATAGGTGGGAGGTAGAAATTCACACATTTGTGACCCGCAAAGTTCTATTGTTAGGGCATAGCAGGTGGCCCCTTGAAAAATACTGCTTTATCTCGGTTAGAATGACCTGTACCCAGTTATCATATGTTAGTCTTCTTTGTGCCCAAAACATATAGCACTACGCTGAGTACATGACAAGTTAGAAAACATATTTAATGAAAGAGTCAAGTTAGGTATTTTTTCAAATTCTCAATTCGCTCATCTTAGACCTAAGATTAAATGTTATTTCACTTGGTGGTTTTAAAGTGTTGGAAAGGAGGAGTATTTGAATGAACATAAATTGATAAACTGGAAAACACTTGGTGTAGTTTGTGTTGCCATCAGTATCACTACTACCACTACCATTCTATCACTACTAATAAGTGATACATGGAGAATTATTTCTTCCTCTGTAAGTATTATATATAGCTCCTAAGTTTCCTTATGAATATATATATATATATATATATATATGTAGTTTTAGACTGGCATATGTTCTAAGAAATGTGATGTTAGGCCATCTCATGGTGGTGCAAACATCTTAGAGTGCACTTACACAAACCAGGAGAGTATCGCCTACTACACACCTACGCTATATGGTATGGCCTATTGCTCCTACACTACAGACCTCTACAGTATATCACTGTACTGAATGCTGTAGGCAATGATAACACAATGTTATTTGTGTATCTAAAGGCAGAAAAGGAAGAGTAAAAATACAGCGTAAAAGATAGAAAATGGTACACCTGTAAAATGGAACTTGCAGGACTGGAAATTGCTCTGGGTGAGGCTATGAGTGAATGTGAAGGCCTAGGACATTACTCTACACTACTGTAGACTTTATAAACAAGTATACTGAGGTTATATTAAATTTATAAAATTATTTTCCTTTTTGTATAATACATTAATGTTAACTTACTGTAACTTTTTAACTTCATAAACTTTTAATTTTTTTAAAGCTTTGTGACCCTTGTGTGGTAACACCTCAAAACAGAAACACATCTCACAGCTGGGCAAAGGTATTTTCTTTCTTCATACCCTTATTTGACAAGCTCTTTCTATTAAGTTTTTTAAAGCTTCTTACGTATTTTTTTAAAAAAACTAAGATGCAAACGCACACATTAGACTAGGCCTCCACAGAGTTAGATCATCAATATCACTATCTTCCACCTCCACGTCTTGTCACACTGAAAGGTCTTTGGGGTCAATAACACACAGGGAGCTGTCATCTCCTATGATACCAATGCCTTCTTGGGATACCTCCTGAAGAGCCTGTCTAAGGCTGTTAGGAAGTTAAATTTTTTTAAAAAGTAATATAAAGAGTATACTCTAATACAACAATAAAAAGTATAGTATAGTAAATACATAAACCAGTAACATGGTGGTTTATTATCATCATCAAGTATTATGAGACAGGTGCGGTGGCTCAAGCCTATAATCCCAGCACTTTGGGAGGCCAAAATGGGTAGATCTCTTGAGCTCAGTGTCTACTAAAAATACAAAAAAAAAATTAGCCAGGAATGGTGGTGCAAGCCTGTGGTCCCAGCTACTTGTAGGGGCTGAGGTGGGAGGATCACTGGACCCGGGAGGCAGAGGTTGCAGTGAGCCAAGACCAGCCTGGGTGACAGAGTGAGATCTTCTCTCAAAAAAATTTTTTTATGTCCTATACATAATTGTATGTGCTATACATTTATACAACTTGCAGTGCAGCAGGTTTGTTTATATCAGAGTCACCACAATTACACGAGTAATGCGTTGTTTTATGTTACCACTGTTCCATCATTAGGCCACAGGAATTTTTCAGCTCCACTATAATCTTATGGAATCATCATCGCACATATGGTCCGACATTGACTGAAATGTCATTACGCAGTGCATGACTATAGAATCACGTAGAAAACACAGTTGAATGGATCATTTGCTGAATTCTTGTTTTCCAAGTAGCCTATGCCTAAAAAAAAAATAGTACCCAAGTATCTAAATAAATATTTAATTGGAACCCTCATTCATCTGGTTGCAGTTTTGGTTGTAGTAATAATTGTTATTACTATAATTGTATATATGATCATTATTACTACAATTAAATGTGTGTGTATATGTGTGTTGTATATTTATGTGTATATGTATACACACATACGATGACATATGTCATTTATTGAGCAACTATTATGCGCCGTTTGTGGTGACCAGTGCTTTACAATATTATTCTCATCCTCATAGTAACCTACAAAACTGGCATTTTAAGAAGAAATCAAGGCCTAGAGATGTTACATAACCACCCAGAAGTGTAGGGACCCTGTGCTTTAATTCTCTGAAAGAAGCCTGGAAATATCTGCTCAGCTTAAAACAGACTTGGTCATACCTTGCATTTATCCTGCTTACTGTGATGAGTTATAGCCTATGCCTAGAACAAGAAAATTCAAACTGAATAAAGGGCAGAGAGCAGCCAAGCAACAGAGAGTAATATTTGGAGCCTAACACTGTATTACTGTAACTCAAGACCATCTAAGGCCCAGAGGAAGGGCAGTTTGCCTAAAGTCATAATGAACATTTCCATAATGTTGATCATATGCCCAGCATTATTTTCAGCTTTTTACTTCATTCAGCCAGTGCTCACAGCATCCATATGAGGGTTATAATTATTTAAATCATTTTACAGATAAGGTAAAACAGAGGCCTAGAGAGTTGGAGTAATTTGCCCATTGTCACAGGTAGTAAGTGGCCGGCTGAGATTTGGACCCAGGCAAACTAGATTTAGCAATCCAAGTGCTTAACTCCTGCACCAGTACTAGTAATTTCAGCACATCTAATGCCTCTTTAAGTCATGTTCCTCCTCAGTTGCCAAGTCCCAACAAATCCAAGGGTTCTTCTAACCACGTTATGTCGTAACCATTATTACCTTGTGATGTCTCATTACCGTAACTGTTTCCCAAGTGGCTTTAAGCTGGTTCTCCCATCTGTGCCTCCACAAACCCCCACTGTAGTCGATGGGCCATAGACATTCAGCTGCTCCCCCTTGCAGTCCAATTTTATTCCTCCCCACTGCTCAAACAACTCCCAGAGTTTTGCTTTCTGATGCAAGGTTTACAAGGGCATCGTAATCACACAATTACCCTCCAACAGGCCATGCTGACAATGCAATCATCTGTCAGGAAACGACCTAAGTGGCTCCTGCATGGGACTGTCTGGACTATACTAGGCAAAATCAGGTTGGTGCCATCATTCCTCCTAAACAAAGGAGGACAATAGAGCTCTCCATTACCCAGAATGGGAGCAGAGTTTTCTAAGCCTTTCCTGTTCCCATACTGAGATTCAGAGAGAAGCCACAAATGGAGGGAAAAAACATCTCAAGACAAAATGCCTTTGTCCCATTTCTGTAACTAAAGAGAGTCGAGCATGTCTTGTCGAAGGCTCTTGGAAACCAATTAAAATGTTCTCTGCATATCTTTTCACTGAGGAGTGTAGTCCTAGTGTTATCTGGCAAGTTTATATTCTGCAAAGCCAAAATGTAGTCATTTCATCTAGTCAATGAATAAGGGAAAAGATCGATTTAGACACCCATAGGATCTTTAGGGCACAAAGCCCCTGTGTCCTACTGATGCTGAGTAGGTAAGGAAAGACCATTTATCTCACTGCATTATGAAAAATTCCTCCCTCACATTGTAATATGAAAAATTACCAATATACAAAAAAGTTGAAAGGATTTTACAGAGAACATCCATATTCAACCCCACCCTACTTAAGTTTTATTATACTTGCTTTATGTCATATCTATCCATCTGTCCACCCCACTGTCCCATCTCATTTTAAAATGCATTTTAAAATAAATTCCAGCTGGGTGGCGTGGCTCATATCTATAATTCCAGCACTTTGGGAGGCAGAGGTGGGAGGATCACTTGTGTCCAGGAGTTCAAGACCAGCCTGAGCAACATAGTGAGACCCTGTTTCTACAAAAAGTCCAAAATTAGCCAGATGTGGTAAGGCATGCCTCTAGTCCTCGCTACTTGGGAAGCAGAGGCAGGAGGATCGCATGGGCCTGGGAGGCAGAGGTTGCAGTGAGCTGAGGTCTCACTACAGTCTGGGTAACAGAGCAAGACCCTGTCTCAGAATAAAAATAAATAAATAAATAAATAAATTAAAATAAATTGCAAACTTTGATACTTTTCCCCAAACACAGACTATTAATTAAATTCAATATTTATTTGAATTTAAAAGTACTTCTTTCTCACCTTTCAGTTTAGAGACAAAAATTGCTTACAGTATAAGGTAGAAATGTTAAGTGGAATCTTCACCGAGTTTGAACACATGCATACGTCTTTGTAATCCAAACCCCTCTCAAGACATAGAACACAACCACCAGTCTAGTAAATTCCCAATCTGTCCTCAATCCCACCTCTCTACAGTCAACTACTATTCCATCCCCACCTCCTGTCCCATAGATTAGTTTTGTTTGCTCTAGAGTGTTATGCAAGTGGAATCATAGAGTTGGTACTCTTGTCTGTGAAGTTTCTTCCCTCAGTGCAATGATTTTGAGATTTATCCATGCCATTGTGTGTATCAGTCTTTGATCCCTTTTTATTGCTGGATAGTATCTTCTTGTGTGGATATACCACAACTTTTCTATCCATTACCTGTTGATGAACGCCTGGGCTGCTTCCACATTTTGGATATTGTGACTAGAGCTATTATGAATATTCACATACAAGTAATTTCCCTTGGGTAAATACATACTTAAGAGTAGAATTACTAATGATAGGGTAGGTTCATGTTTAGTTTATAAGAAATTTCGAGACCTTTTTGTCAAAGTGGTCATATCATTTTACACAATGTTTGAAAGTTCAGTTTGCTGCACGTCCTCATGGCCCTTGGATGTTCAATCTTTTTAATAATTCTGGTGGTAGTGTTGGAACCTCGTGGAGGTGTTTATTTGCATTTCCAAGATTACTAATGATGTTGAGCACTTTTTCAGGTATTGATGGCCATCTATATGTCTTCTTTTGTAAAGTTTCTGTTCAAATATTTTGCCTCCTCCCTCATCCCACCTTTTTTTAACGTGAGGGCTGGGTCAAACCTTGGGTCTCTGTCTGGGGAGACAGATTCAGGAGAGTACATGCATGTGCAGGCATTAGGAAGCTCCGATTCATCCCCGCATCTCCACCACCTGCCCAGACTCCAAAGAACCAGAAGAGATAATTTTTGAATAAATGTTGGTTGCACTCCTCATTTGCTGGGCTCTGCCAACAGGCAGCAGGAATTGACGGCTTGTTAGTAAAGCCTGGCCCCTTTGTGAGATGTTTTCAGAATGATTGATTTACAATAAAGTGGTTCCTGGTGGGTGCATGCAGGTGGAACTGATGCGGATCGATTCCAGTGGCGCTAACTAATCAGCTGTTTAAACTGGCAGGGAGAGTGCTCAGTGACAGACACAGCGCGACCATCATTTTCCCCCTAAGATTACAAATTAACTTGTTCAGGTTTGCTGGGGTGTGTGACAACTTGGGGCCAGCCTCAGAGGCGGGGAGGATGGCTGTGGCTTCATGAGGCCTCTCTGGGATCCGCCTTTCCTATCAGGCTAGACTTGGGCAAACAGCTCTCTGGCTGGAGCAAGAGCTCTCATGGAAGATACCGGGATTTTCCTTCACTGAAATCCACCCTGCACCAAGTGAGGGGGACAGCTGAATTTCAAAGGGTCCACCCCTCTGTTACTCTTTTCCTTTTTCTCTTAGCCTTTTGCTTGATCCCGCAGCAGACCTTTCCCTTCCTCCTTTCCTTTCTTCACATAGGATGAACATGGAGGGAACCAACCTCTTCTTTCTTCCCTCTGCTCTTGAAGATAATTCAGTATCACCAAATCTGGCTGGGCGCAGTGGCTGAAACCTGCAATCCCAGCACTTTGGGAGGCCGAGGCAGGTGGATCACTTGAGGTCAGGAGTTCGAGACCAGCCTGGCCAACATGGTGAAACCCCATTCTCTACTAAAAATACAAAAATTAGCCGGGCATGGTGGCGGACACCTGTAATCCTAGCTACTTGGGAGGCTGAGGCGGGAGAATCACTTGAACTCCTGGGAGACGGAGTTTGCAGTGAGCCAAGATCATGCCACTGCACTCCAGCCTGGCCGACAGAGTGAAACTCCATCTCAACAACAACAAAAAAATCACCAAATCCAAGCTCTTCCCAGTTGAGGAGGGCTATTACTGTGTTTCATTTTGTTTTGCTTGTAAGGCTCTTCCTTTTATAACAGGATTAAATTGTGGAACCGTTTCAGCATTCAAATCTTTGCTTTTATAATAGTAATTGCAAAACTTAATCCTGAAAACTATGAGGTTGTAGGCTGAAGAGGTCAGATTCAGTGTGGAGAGCAAGGAAGGTAACCTTGGAGGAGCTGGTGTGACCTCGGCCCAGTCATGGCCACCAGCAGGAAGACCTGGTCTGGCTGTAGACTCTGAACAAATTCTGGCCTCTTGCATCCGGTTGATATGTCCTAACTCACAAAGGTTTGTAAACCATTATCTTATCCTCACCATAGCTCAGTGAGAGGCACAGGGACTGCCATGTTATATATGAAAAAGTACAAATTACAGGACACCCTGACATAGATTCTAAAAGCCATGAAACCTGACCTTCAGTGCAGGTCTTTGGATGTTAGTATTTCCAATTACTGCTATAGAAGATTGAGTTAGCAGGCCAGATATTATATATGTGTTTTATAAATTGTCCAGAAAGGCATTTCAGTATTAGAAGGTGAATCTGTTACACTCCAAATTTCCACTTCAGAAGGAGTTGTTTCTTTAGAACTTGATACCATTATTCTTAGGTGCTTCCGGAAGAGGAACCAGGTAAGAGCTGGGACAGGCTGCATCCAGATACTAAAACTTAGTGTAAAGCTCCAATAATTAAATCAGTGTAGCCCCAGAGATAAACAAGCAGACAAATGAAGTAGAATAGGTGGTGGCTTTGTAACAAACTACAGGATTAGAGAAAACAAAATATGATAAAGGAGGCATGAAAAACCTGTGGAGAGAGGATGGGAAAGATTAATCAACAAATGGCTCTGGGGCAACTGGATAATTCTTAAGGCAGAAAAAGTATATTTAGATAGTATGTTAGATACTATCTAACACCATTAGATAGTATGATAAGGAACAGATGCCACATTCCAAGATAAATACCAAATATTTCAAGATTTAAGTACAGAAATCCAAATTATAAAAGTTTTTAAGGATAGGCATGGAGGCTCATGCCTGTAATCCCAACACTTTGGGAGGCTGAGGTGGGTGGATCACAGGAGGTCAGGAGTTTAAGACCAGCCTGACCAACATGGTGAAACCCCGTCTCTACTAAAAATACAAAAATTAGCTGGGTGTGGTGGCTCATGTCTGTAATCCCAGCTACTTGGGAGGCTGAGGCATGAGAATTGCTTGAATCCCGGAGGGGGAGGTTGCAGTGAGCTGAGATTGTGCCACTGCACTCTATCCTGGGCAACAAGAACAAAACTCTGTCTCAAAAAAAAAAAAAAAAGTTTTCGAAACATTTAGGCGATTATTTAAGTCTTGGAATTAGCAAAGATTCTAAGAGGAAAAGCAAAGAAAAATGAATATTCATAAATTTATGTTATAAAAGACCTGTATATGTACAAAACAATACAAATATTAAAAACAAACCGCAGACTAGAAGGAATATTTGCAACAAAGATGCTTAAGGGTTAATCTAACTTAATATATAAAATCTTATTAAAATAGATAAGAAGAACAGGAGGCTCAATGGATAAATTGAAGCCAAGGATAGGAAGAGATAAGTTATAATGGAAGAAATAAAAATGTTAAATTACCTTTTCTTTGTAAGTTCACCAGTAAACAAAGGACTAAAAATTGAGATAATGGGATGCCATTTTTTATCTGCCAAATTAGCGAAGATGAACATACGATAATACTTAATGTTAGCAATTATATGATAAAACAGACACTCCCATACACTTATGGATGAAGGTTAAATTGTACAACTTTTCTGGCCTATATGTCATGTTGCTATGGTTTTCTCTGGTCTTATCTCAAATTGCTTTCTCCTTTGCTCTCTGTTCCAGGGTAAGGAAATATTTTTTAAGTTGGTGTCATATAGATTTTCCATATTCCTCAAAAGCTCTCAGACTTCCCCATCTGCTCTCCCTCTGACTTTATCCTCCTCCTTTTCATTTCTCTCCTCTTTCCCCTTTCCTCCTCTCTTTCCCCTCTCTCCTCCTCCTCCTTCTCTAATTTCCTTGCTCCTTCCTTTCTTCCATGTTTATACCTCTTCTCCCCTTCTGTTCTTCCTCTTCCTCTCCCTTTTCCTCTATGTCATGTCCTGCATGCCACTTAGTTAAACCTTACTCATCCCTGAAATCGCAAATCAAACATCACCTAATCAATATAGTCTCCTTACTCTAAAAGGGTCGCATTATCCGGTGATTTGCTCTCGTAACACCTTGTAACTTTTCCTTGGAACACGAATCACAATCAGACCTTATATATTTACAGTTATTTGATTAAAATGTTCTCCCTCATAGGATTACATGAACTATGTCATTTTTAGCCATCACTGAATCCCCAGTGTCTAGCAAGGCGCCAGGAAGTAAGTTGATATATGTTTGTTGATGTCTTGACAGCTGACTTTCCAAAAAGCCACCGGAATAAAGCTAAGCTTACTAAACCTACTGCAGTAATGGAGAATGCCAACTTAACAGAGTCTTAGTCATGTCTCAGAGAGAGTGGTCATGGGTAGAAATCTTTAGGGTTTAGAGATCTAGGCTCCGGTGATTTAAGGGAGGTATTTCAGTATAAGGATTTCACCAGGAGTGACTAAACCTTATGATGTAATGGTTTAAAATAGGTGATAATAAATAAAGCAGTGGGACAAGGATCTTTAAGCAAGTCTTGGCAAGTAAAAGTAGTTTGATTCACGAGCTATTTGCACACACAGGCAGTCTATTGTTTCAACAAGGGATCTGTTTGTCCATATGTACAAATTAATTATTTATATTACTTAGTTCTCAGAAATTTTCTGAAGCTACATGTGAAATTATTTATTGGTTTACCGCCTTATCTTCATGGGCAACAATTTCCTGGAAGAAAGAGTAAATTCATATTGATATAGCTGGCTTCAGTTCTCAGTCCTGAGAATTCAGCTTTGTGGCAGCAGGAGGTCTCAGTTTTCAGATGAATAAATAAAATGCCATTTTGGTAGTATATAGTGAAGTCCTTAAAAATGTTTTTACAATATTTCCTAGTAGTTTCTTCCTAAGAGTCTATAATAAAAAAATCAGATATACAAAGTTTTACGTGCAATGGTTGGAAGTGTCTCTGTGGGAAATTAGGGCGACCATTGAGAAGCAAGATGACTCAGTCCTTGGGAGAAAAGAAGGGCCTCTCCTTGGGAGAGCTTAAGGAGGGAGAAGCGGAGGTGAAATGAAAAAGTTGTGAATAAATTCTCAATTTTGCTTTTGATCCACTTGTGGAAACCATGTTCAATATCTGTTGAAGGTTTCTCCTCTTCTCTGCTCAAACCTGGTCACATGTTTCTAAGAAACACATGCAGATAACTCAAGCTCCAGAAAAGTATACAATTAAAGCTGTGACTATAGTCAGTAAATGAATGGTAGACGTGCTGATCTCACCTCATGTCAGAATAACAATCTCCTGGTGAGACTCCAGGGTGGGGAAAATGCTGCAAATTCCATGTGGTGCCAAGGCTAAGGTTTTTCTGAATATCTAGAGCTGTTTCTCTGACTCTTCTTTATCATAACAATGCATATAACGTGCAAAATACACTCACTTCCTTTTTTCTTTTTTGTAAAAAGGATTTATTTATTTATTTATTTTTTGGACTGAGGTCTGTGGCACTGAGTATGTGGGAAGTGAGACCCTAGATGGCTGGCAAGACAGTAAGAGTGTGAATTGTGGTTCTATCAGTGAATAGCTCCTTAATGGCTGGGCTTATATCCCAAGATATTTTCCAAATAAATTTCCTAAGATTAGGCAAATTGCCAGATGATAATAGAAGAGGGCAATCAATGTTTGTTTTTCGAAAAGGGAAAAGTATGACAAACTATACATCTGAGATTTTTTTTTTTTGATCAGTGTTACAGTATGAAATAATACAAGCTGGTTTATGAGTACTGAGGAGGAAAAGCAAGTCCCACCAGGACCCAAGATAGGGTCATTAGAAAAAAAATAATGACTGACAAACCCTATTTACTGTTCTTGGTATTGTTTGTAGATTAAGAATTTGTAGATATTGTACCTGGATATTCCCATGGCATTTGACCAAGTTTTCAAAATCCCTTTGTGGACAAGTATCGAGTAGGGACACTCCCTCAGTAAGATGACAAGTACCTAGATGAAGGATTGTACTCATAGGTACGGATTAATGTGTTAGTTTCAGTCTGCAAGAAGATTTCTACTTATGCATATTCAGAGTAACTCTGAACCACCAAGGACTATTCATAATGAGATATAATTTTATATTAAGTAGTGCTAACATCCCAATAAATGAAGGTTATATTTGGGGTCGATTAAAATATTGTATGTCCTGCAATAGAAAATTACTAAATGTCTCCTGTCTCACAATCTTTTCAAAACTCATGAGACTTGCTGTTTTAATGATGATAGATTTGACATTTTAATGATGATGCTGTTAATAATGCTGATGATACTTTCATTTGGGTTACCTGAGTAAACAGTTTCTGGATCAAAATGTACAGTTTTGTTGAGTTATTTAAACAGAGCATACAGGTTCTTATTCTCATATTACATATTGGTTTCAAATATACTTTAACCAATGATTGTTAACTTCAACCAATGGAAAAACAAGACTCAATATTAAAGAACTCTTCAGTAATTGAAGAAAGTAGATAAGCTGAAGCTAATTCTAAAAGAATTAGCCAAAGTATATGAAAATAGGAAAGATATGAATATTATATTGCTGTATCTCATTAAAAGAGTCATTTGCCTAGCACATGTAATTGTGATCTATCATTCCGGTCACCACCTGGACCATGTTAGGGAGTCTGGCTATTAATGAGTAGATGATAATTCATAAATAGTAAGGTTATAGATGTCAATTCCTTAGTACTTACAGATATATAAATCTCATAATGCATGTGGTAGCCAGATAAAAAATAGAATGTCCTGTGCAATACCACAGCATCATGTATTCTACAAGAGTTATGGGAAAATATATTTTGTAATTATTTATTCAGCAGGTATTTATATATTCTCTTGTGTGGTCCCAACATTCATCTAGGTACCAGGGATATAGTAGAGAACAAGACACATGAATAAAAGGAAATGAATGGGGAACAACAGATTGAATAAATGAAATAAAGCAGAGTGATGTGTGAGAGATTGTATGGTGGTGGTGAAGGGATACTTTACTTTGAGTCAATGAAGAGGTGCCCCATAACTTGATTCCTGAATCATCTGGCAAAATGAGCCAGTCATGTGGTGATGAGGGCAGAAAGTTCCGGGCACAGAAAGGGAGAGGAAAAGCCCAGGAGTGAGAATGAGCATGGTGTGTTCTACGAATCAAAGAAGACTTTCATAGTTGGAGTGTTATGAAAGGGTTAGAATGAATCTGATCGAGATTGAGAGGTGGAAAGGGGCCAACTCACCTGGTGGAAAGGGGCCAGCTCACAAGTCATTGGAAAGTTTTAGGTGAAGACGCGATATTACCTCATTTGTTTTTAAAAGGGTACTTATTAGGTGTTGAAGATATCATGGAGTGTATATGAGTAAGCATGGAAGCAGGGATGTGAGTTAGAAAACTACTGCATTAGTCCAGGCAAGAATGAGGTTGACTTGCACTAGGGAGGAAGCTAAAAGACAAAGAGGGTTCTTTCAGGATGTATTTTGAAGGTAAAGCTAAGAAAACTCGATAAGCTATGGATGAAGTGAAGTATCATGAAAGTGGAGGAAATCCAACCTGGCCAACATGGTGAAACCCTGTCTCTACTAAAAATACAAAAAAAAAAAAAATTAGCTGGGTGTGATGGTGCACACCTGTAATCCCAGCTACTTGGGAGGCTGAGGCAGGAGAATTGCTTGAACCGAGGAGGCAGAGGTTGCAGTGAGCCAAGATCACGCCACTGCACACTAGCCTGGGCAATGGAGTGAGATTCTGTCAGAAAGAAAGAAAGAAAGAAAGAAAGAAAGAAAGAAAGAAAGAAAGAAAGAAAGAAAGAAAGAAAGAAAGAAAGAAAGAAAGAAAGAAAGAGAAAGAAAGAAAGAAGGAAAAAGAAAGAAAGAAAGAAAGAAAGAAAGAAAGAAAGAAAGAAAGAAAGAAAGAAAGAAAGAAAAGAAAGAAAGAAAGAGAGGAAAGAAAGAAAGGAAGGAAGAAAGAAAGAAAGAAAAAGAAAGAAAGAGAGACAGAGAGAAAGAAAGAAAGAAAGAAAGAAAGAAAAAGAAAAAGAGAGAGAGGAAGGAAGGAAGGAAGGAAGAAAGGAAGGAAGGAAGGAAGGAAGGAAGGAAGGAAGAAAGAAAATGGAGGAAACAAGGATGGCTTCTAATTTTGGAGGTTGAGTGAAGTTAGTGGATGGTAGTGCTGTTATATATCTATTAAAAATATATACTGATGCTAAAGACTGATGCTAAAAATATATACTGATGCCACTTACATGGGCTATTTGGTCAGGCACCTGGTCAGTATTTATGTTCAGAACAGCACCAAGCAGAGATAAACAGAATCAAAAGCCATGACAACATTACTTGAAAACTTTAATCTGGCTATGTCTAAACCCAGAGACATGTTGAAGTTTCTAGTTATGTGAGTCAGTAAACTACCTTTTTGCTTAAGCTAGATTGAGTTGAGATTTGATCAGTTGCAAACAAAAATTATAGACAAAAATATTGTCTCATTGAATTTGGAAGGGGAAGACAATTAACATTTGAATTCCTTGAGGTTGCCAAGAGTAATAATACAGTCTCAGTTAAAGTTAAAATAACTTTATGCTTAAGGTTGAGAGATCTGGGGCTCAGAGATAAGAGACTTGCCTGAAGTTGCATACATTTTCAGTAGAGTTATGATTTGACCACTGACGTTTCTGACTTCAAAGACCATGCAATTTATATTACGCCATGCAGGAAGAAAACATAGAAACTAGATTTAAAAATAATAAAATATACTTTTTGATTCCTCTATTTCTTTTAGTTTCTTCTAGAGTTCCAAAACTGAGAGAGAATAAAGATGATTCTTGAAGCATCAGAGAAATAGTTGAATCTCCAAGAAGTTTCTTTGGTAGATGTAGTGTAGTGTATGAGCTGTTAAGCAATCAATCATGGGTGGATTTCAAACCTGCTTAGAATCTTAAAGTGGAATATTTCTAGCCTAATTGTCCATAGGCTAAGGCTGGAAAATGTTGTCTTTTTTCCCCCTTGCTCAGGGAGACCAGATTTCATATGTATGCAGGAAATGTGGAGCCAAGCTAACCATTCATTTCCATATTTCCAAGCAGGCTGGGTGAGATTGACGAGGAAGGGCCAGTCGGGGATATGAAATCACCATCACAGATTCATGCTGGGGAAACTCTTCTTGAGAGCTGTACAGAGACAGGAATACAAGACGGGGTTCTTCCTAGGTGGAGAGAGGTGATAATTAAACATAATTTGTAGAAGAAAATTAATAGTGATGGACTTGAATCCTTTATAGCAAATGTAAATTTCAAAGCAATTTTGTGTGGAGAAGTAAAAAGCTGTAATATATGTGTGAGTGGTATATGCTGACAGTAATGGTCCTCTTGTGTGGTGAGTTATTAAAGACTTTCATCTCGTGGTTTTCAATAATGAAAAGGGAGGCAGTTTGGGAACATTTTCTGAGATTTGTCCCTTATGTTGATTTAGCTTGTATGATCAGTAGGTTATCTCAACAGCTGTATGGAAAAGGTTAAATTTGCTAAAGAGGTAAAAGACTAAAATGTGAGAAGCATGCTACTTTAGAACCACGTGTTATTTCCTCTCTGATACTAACAAACTATGACTAGGAGTGACTCATTTAATCTCTCTGAGGCTTCGTCTCCACACCTTGTCCAAATATCTTGTCCATCGCTTTTTCCAACTCCAATTATCTCTGATTCCTTTCTTTGATACAAATATCTTCTTGAGAATGAGCTTTTCTTCCCCTCTTTAAGGACCTTACCCTAAAGAAATCTCAGGGACATTTTGCTTAGGTAATTTTCTCTCTGTTTGAGAAATGTTCTTCCTTATATTTGAAATGGATTCAAGAATCGGCTCTAGGACTAGATCTCCTTCATTGAACAAGGTACACAGATAGTGAAGGATTAAAGCCATACTGCAAGGCCTGTTGCTCAAGCCTTCACAAAGGTCTGCAGAAGGAATTTGTCTAGAAACCAACAGTTCTGCTTAACCAGGTCACAATAGAAATTACTATCGGTTTGGGAAGTTCTTGAATGTTCCTGGCTCTGAGGATTATACCACAAGGAAATCAGAGATAGGACTCTGAAATAAGGAAGTGGTCATATTTTTTGATAGTTTAATATATATATTAAATATCAGAGGAGTTAAAAATCAGACTTCATGTTAATAGATTTTATGGACCTTAATAAATAATGCATGTTCTACAGCAGAGATAAACAGAGTCATCTTAAATTAGTACAGTATACTTGTCAAAACGTTAATTAACACTGATTTGCTATTGTTAACTAAAGTCTACACTTTATTTGGATTTAATCAGTTTTTTGCCTAATGTTCTTTTTCTGTTCCAAGATTCCACATGAAAAGAAATGTTACATTTGGTCATCATGACCATATTTTTTGATTTATATCTTAGTATTTCATTTTGTATGATATTATAAACGTTATTTGTAAAATTTAAAATTTAAATTGTTCATTTGCAGATATAAAGGAAAACAGCTTATTTTTCTATGTTGAACTTGTATCCTGTGACCTTGCTTTACTCACTAATTAGTTCCAAGAGGTTTTTTCATTGTTGTGTGCGTGTGTGTGTGTGTGTGTGTGTTTTCTGTAGAATCTTTAGGGTTTTCTACATAGACATCACGTCATCTGTGAATTTCTTCATTTCCAATATGTATAACTTTTATACTCTTGCCTTATTTTACTCTCTAGGATTTCCATTGTAATGTTGGAAAAAAGAGAGAGAGAAAGGATATCCTTGCTATGTTTCCAGACCTGTGGAAAAAGTATTCAGTTTCTTTAGCTACAAGGTTTATATACATATATATCTTTTACTAGGTTAAGGAAGTTCTCTTTATTCTAGTTTTTTTGTAAATCATAAATTAATGTTAAATTTGTTAAATTTTATGTATTTCTCCACCTATTGATATGAAAATGTTATTTTTCTTACTCAGTCTGTTAGCATAGTGAATTATATTGATTGATGATGTTGAACCAGCCTTGACTTCCTGGAGTGAATTCCACTTGGTAGTGATGTATTATTTTTTTCATGTATGTCTGAAGTTAATTGACGAGCATTTTGGTAAAAAAAATTTTGTCTCACTTATGAGATACATTAACTTATAGTTTTCCTTCTTATTATGTCTTTATCTGATTTTTATATTAGGGTTGTACTGGCTTGATAAAATGAGTTGGGAAGTGTTCTTTTTTCTTTTATTTTCTTAAAGAGGTTGTGGAGAAATTGTATAATTTATTGTATAATTGGTAGAATTCACCAGTAAAACTACCTGGATCTAGTGTTTTATTTTTGGAAGGTTGTAAACTATGAACTCAATTTTGTTACTAGTTACGGTACTAGTCAGATGATCTGTTTCTCCTTGAGTGAGTCATCATAGTTTATGTCATTTGAGACACTGGTCCATTTCATCTATATAAAATTAGTGGGCATAGGGTGGTTCACAGTATTTCCTTGTTATCCTTTTAATGTCGTTGGGAGCAGCAGTTATGACCCCTTTCTCACTCCTGACATTGGTAATTTGAATCTTCTTTTTCCTTTTCAGGTTTATCCTGTCTAAAGACTTATCAATTTTTATTGATCTTTTCAAATAAGCACTTTTTGGTTTTATTTTCTCTGTTGTTTTTCTGGTTTAACTCTTGTTAATTTCTGCTCCCATTTAAAAAAAAAAATTTCCTTTCTTCTACTTGTTTAATTTGTTCTTCTTCCTACAGTTTCCTTAGTTGAGTGACTCTAAATCTTTCTCTTTTTAAATAAGTGTATTTAAAGCTATAACTTTCCCTCTAACCACTGCTTTTGCTACATCCCATACATTTTGATAAGTTTTATTTTTACTTGGTTTAAAGTATTTTAAAATTTCTTTTGATATTTCTTTTTTATCCAGCCATTATTTAGAAGCATGTTGCTTAATCTCCAAGTATTTGGGCATTTACCAGCTATCTTTTTGTTATTGATTTCTAGTTTAGTTTTGTTGTAGTCTGACAGCATATTTTATAAGATTTACATTATTTTTCAAAATGCATGGCATATTTTATGGCCCCGTGTATTATCTATCTTCATGGATATTCCATGTGCCCTTGAGAAGAATGTGTATTCTGCTGTCCTTTGATGGGGTATTCTACGCAATGCCAACTTGATCAAACTGATTGATAGTGCTGTTCATGTCACATATCTTTACTGATTTCAGTCTGCTTGATCTGTCAATTACTGATAGAGATGTATTGCTGTCTCCAAATATAATAGGAGATTTGTACATTTCTCAATTCTTTCTATTAGTTATTGTCTAATGTATTTTGAAGCTCTGTTGTCAGGTACATACAGGATTGTAAGTGTTAGGATTTCTTGGAGAACTGACCTATTTTTATGTAATGTCTCTGTTTCTCTTTGCAATATTTTCCAGTTTTGAAGTATGATTTGTCTGAAATTAATATAGATACTCAAGCTTTTTTTGATCCTTTTCCATGTCTTTACTTGTAGCTAAAATCTTTGTATTTAAAGCAGGTTTCTTCTAGACAGTGTATAATTATGCTTCTTTCTCCAATGTGACATCTCTGATCTTTAACTGTGGTATTTAGACCATTTACATTTAAAGTGATTATTTATACAGTTATATTAAAATTTACCATCTTTGTAACTGTTTCCTAAGTATTATGTTTGTCCTTTGTTTCTTTTTATCCCCTGTTTCTCTATCTTCTCTGGCTTTAAGTGAGTATTTTATAATTCTCTTTTATCTCCTCTCTTACTGCATCATTTATACTTACTGTAAAAATGCTCTTAGCCACTGCTTTAGGGCTTATTTTACATGTACATATAATTATATATATTATTTTTACATATAAATATATATTATAATAAAATAATATAATATACAATATTATGTATAATATATACTATTATATAGAGAGATGTATATTCATGTACACATAAAATAATCTAATCCTACTTTCAAATAACACTATACTATTTCAAATATAGTATAGGGACCTTATAACAAAGTATTCCCAATTTCTTCAACATCTTTTATAAAATTTTACTAATATATTTCACTTGTATTGTTACTGTTATAGCTGTTATAACACAATTTTCTTTTAGATGAATTAGGAGTATTAAAATACAACATTTTATTTTTACCTTCATTTATTTCTTCTCTGACACTCTTTCTTTCTTTATGTAGTTGCAAATTTTTGGCCTGTGTAATTTTCCATCTGTCTGAAGAACTCGTTTCAATATCTTTTTGTAGTGCTGTTCTGCTGGCAGTAAATTTCCTGTTTTTGTTTGTCTGAGAAAGTCTTTATTTCCTCTACTTTTGAAGAATAATTTTGCTGAATGTAGAAGTCTATGCTGACAGTTTTTTTCTTTCAACACTTTAAATATTGCACTGTACTCTCTTCTTGCTTCCATGGATTCTAATGAGAAGTCTGCTTTGTTCTTATCCTTATTCCTATATAGGGAAGGTTTTTCTCCCATCTCTGATTTGTGTCCAGATTTTCTCTTTATCTTTGGTTTTCTACAGTTGTGTTTGGGTACTTATCTTGCTTGGTATTCTCTGAGCCTCTGAACACTGTGGTTGAGTATCTGTCATCAATTTCAGTAACATCTCAGTCATTATTAATTAAAACATTTCTTCTTCTGCCCCACTCTCTCCTCTCTTTCTGCTATTTCAATTATGCATATCTCCCCACAGTTCTTGAATATTATGTTATGTTTTTTTTTTCTGTTTGTGTTTTAGTTTGAGAAGTTGTTATTGACCAATTTTCAAGTTCACTGATTTCTTCTTTGGCTGCATTGAGTGTTCTTATGGAGTCCATGGAGGGAATTCTATTTCTATCACTGTGCTTTGGATTTTTAATTTTTTTCTTTTTTATAGTTTAATCTTTCTGCTGAAATTACCCATTTGATCTTACATGTTGTTGATTTTTTCACTAGAACCCTTAACATATTATTCATAGCCACATTGAATTCCTCTGTGAATTTCTACTTCTGTGTCATATCTGAATGTGACTCTGATGATTGCTTCTGGCTTTTCTTGACTTAGGCTATGACTTATAATTTTTGGTTAAAAGTCAACATGTTGTATCAGTGATGGCTACTCAGGTAAGTAGGTTTTTTTTGGGTGGGGGTGGGTTATGTTATTCTGGCTCAAGTTGAGCTGTGTTTCATGTTTGTTGTAGCTTTAGGGACCAGACACTCCAAATTCCTGTAGTGCCATTCCTTTTCTGTTTCCTCTCTTGGCTTTGAGGCTTCTGTTAACACTTCTCCTGAGAGGAGTCTATATCTTACAGATTTTCAGCTATAATTCTGTTATACTGAAGGTTTGTTGGTGTGGTGAGTTGAGAGGGGAGGAAAGGAAGACACCATCTTTCAGTGAAGTTCTGTCTCAGAGTGCAGCCTTCACAAATGTTTTCCTCCTTTCCTCCAGGAATATAGCTCTCCCACCTTCCCTGGCTACCAAGTTCCCAACAATATATTGAAATAAATAAATAAATAAATAAATAAATAAATAAATAAATAAATATTTGAAACTCTGCCCTCTGTTAACTTTTTTTCTTTCTGTTGTTGTTCCCTTTTTTGTGTGTTACCTTAGGTAAAACACAAGACTAGAAAAGACTTCAGTGGGAAGGAAATTCATTACCCTAGTTTCAGTAAGTTTTAGCTGTTGTTCTATGGCAAAATATTTCTCCTTGGAGAATAAGCCTTTGTTACAGGGAAGGAAATGGGAGGGTTACACTTACTGCTTTTCCCTTCCCCTTGTCAGAGACACAGGAGATTTTTTTTTTTGAGCGGGGAGTGATCCTCACTGTGAAAACCTGGTGGGGTTCCTGGATGGAAAACTGGAGAAAGTGTGGGGGTTCTCCTTTGATTGCAGCCCCAGGAATCTCTCGCAATCAAGCTAGTTAGCACTCAGCCTACAGCAATTTGTTGAAATTGCTAGAAAAAGTAGTTGTTCTACAACCTTTAGCTTCCACTGGCTTCTGCTTCTGCTTCAGGTAAGCAGATCTCTAGTGCTGCATCTCTCTGGGTCACTTGTCTCAGAGTTTGGAGTAGCAGTATACTCTGTGACCTCAGGTATCTGATGGGTTCAAGAACAGTTGTTAATTTTCAGTTTGCCCAGCTTTTTATTGTAATAACAGGAGTGATGACTTCCAAGCTTCTTTCTTATCACAGCTAAAATGGGAAAAGCAATGTCTATCAATTTTAATGGAAAAAGTTAGATGTGCTCCACTTCAAACTTAGAGACATGCACACTTTGCACAAGTAGAAATATAAATTGAACAACTAAATTGCGTAAGACATAAGCAACAATTTAAAAACCAACAAATACACAATACAGGTTTTCTGTACTCACCAAAGGATGAAGAGAAACTTGAAGAGTGCAGTTGGTGGAGGAGAGATGCAAGGTGGAGACTCTTGAGAAAGTGCATTCATTATTTTGCACCTCTTTCTTGTTTAACACTTTGTAGCTTGCACTCAAACTCATTTTATTTTATTTTAGATTCAGGGGATATATATGCATGTTTGTTCCATGAGTATATTGTGTACTGGTGGGGACTGGACTTGTAGTGTACCCATTACCCAAATGGTAAGCATTGTACCCAATAGGTTATTTTTCACTCCTCAGCTCACTCTCACCCTCTCCATTTTTGGAGTCTCTAGTGTCCATTATTTCCATCTTTATGTCCACATGTACCCATTGTTTAGCTCTCACTTATAAGTGAGAACGTGTGGTACTTGGGTTTTTGCTTCTGAGTTAGTTCACTTAGGATAATGACCTCCAGCTTCATCTATGTTGCTGCAAAGGATATGATTTCACTGTTTTTAATAAGTACGTAGTATTCCCTGGTGTATATGTAACACACTTTCTTTATCTAGTCAATTGTTGATGGATACTTAGGTTGGTCTCATGACTTTGCTATTCTGAATAGTTCTGCAATGAACATACAGGTGCAGGTGTCTTTTTAATATAATGATATATATTTCTTTGGGTGGATACTCAGTAGTGAGATTGCTGGGTTGAATGGTAGTTCTACTTTTAGTTCTTTGACAAATTTTCATAATGTTTTCCATAAAGGTTGAACTAATTGACCTTCACACCAACAGTGTCTAAGCGCTTCCCTTTCTCCACATGTTCGCCAACATCTGTTGTTTTTTGACTTTTTAATAATACCCATTCTGACTGGTGTAAAATGATATCTCATTGTAGTTTGAATTTGGATTTCTCTGATTATTAGTGATATTGAGAATTTTCTCATGTGTTTGTTGGTTAAACTCTTGCAAATGAAATCAAAGAAGAGAAAAATACATATTTAAGGGAATTAGTGCTAATTCCAAAAGCACTTTGAAAACACAAAGTAAAAGAGTAGACACTACAGGCTGAAGAGCTGAAGAAGCAACTCCTCTTAATTCTTCTCACTTGACACATTTTCACAAATAAGATGTTTTCGTTCATGGAACTATAACCTGGATTTAAAGTTGTTCCATGTGGTATTCACTGACTAGAAAGTGTGTTTGAAAATTGGCGAATGTATTCTTGCTTGAAACTGTAATGCTGAAATACCACATCTTAGAGTATACTAACTTAGTGTGCTTTTAGGTGAAAAAGTCATTATACCAAAAAAGAAAAGTAGTTGTGTCCAGAAAATGGTATGTTTTTTCAAGAGCTCTTATGGCAAAACATCATTAATTAAGCAATGCCTACATGAGTTAATTCTGTCATTAGTTATAGTTTTTATGTCTTTTAAAGTCTGAAATCTGTTAATTATAACTATATTTCCTCCAGAGCAATGGAAAAATAACAATACATTTTCCTTTTTCTCAACTTTGTCCTTAGCCTCCACCAATGCCCCTGGAGCAACTGCCTAAAAATTTAGCTCGTATTATTGTTATTTTTTTTCTTTTCATCATAAATACTTATTTAGGTCTAACAACAAGTAGTTCTCAATTCTTTGCTATCTCTTCACACATACTCCTGCTTCTTTCTGGACTCATTTTCTTTCCCGAATATAGTTCATCCTCAGATTAGTAGTTATTTTCAGACACAGTCTATAATTTATAGAAGTTCTGAGTCCAAAATCACCTTTAAATGACAATATTTGTGGAGTTAGAATTCTAGAATCAAAATATTGATTATCTTCAGCATTTTCAAGGTATTATTGTATTTTATTTTAGATTCGGGGATGTATACGCATGTTTGTTACATGAGTATATTGTGTACTGGTGGGAACTGGGCTTGTAGTGTACCCATTACCCAAATGGTAAGCCTTGTACCCAATAGGTTATTTTTCAACCCTCAGCTCGCTCCCAGCCTCTCCATTTTTGGAGTCTATTACCTTCTTGTATCCAATATTGATGATGACGAATCTAGTGCTATCTGAATTCCTGAAGCAGTTTCTGAGGCAAAGAAAATAGCTTATTTGGGATGTGATCCCAGGAAACCCTAATAAGAAATCAAGACAGGAAAGGAAGGGGAGGAGGCTCAAGAAGGTGTGAATGATCAAGCTGGTTACCACTGGGGCAAATGGGACTTGTTCAGGAGAATAAGTCTTCTGACAAGTTTACAAAACAGTGTAGAATCTTTGCCTCAGAATTATCCCACTCTAAACGTAAGGAAGCTGAAGTGTTTACATTCCAACTCTTTTTCACCCATTGGTTTAGGATTTCTTCTAGGGAGGCATCAATTCTTGTTTTCTAATCATTGCATTTAAGGCTACCAGATATGGCAGAGAATTGATGGTAATTGCTATAGTAGATTGCCTTTTTCCCTCTTGGTATGTGTTACAGTTTTCTGTTTATGGTTGATATCCTGATGTGTATCTATAATATGTCACTATAGCATTGATGGTGTTAGTGTTGTGTGTATTTTAGTCCTACTCTGTTATTTCTTGCCATTTAAGGATGTGTGGCTTTCTGTAGTACTTAGAATTCTCAGTCTTTCTTTTTTTGGAATATTACTTTTTCTTCATCCTCTCTATTTTCTCTTTCAAAATTTTGTTACCTACATGTTGGGACTTCCATTCTATCCTCATAATAGTTCATGCATATTTAAAATTGGGTTTTTTTTCCCTGTGAAATATTTGTTATATTGATATACACAAGTCATTTATTAGATATGTTATTTGCAAATATATTCTCCCAGTCTGTGGCTAGTTTCTTCATTGTTTTAACAGCATTATTTATTTTTAGTTTTTTTAATTTAAGAAAATTATTCAAAGAGAAGAAGTTTTTAATTGTGATGGAGTCCAATTTAGCAATTTCTAGATGGTTTCTCCCCTTAGTGTTATATCAAAGAAAGCCTTTCTCTTACAATTTTATTGAGAAATTGTATAGCTTGGGTGTTATATTCAGGACTATAATTCACTTTGAGTTAATTTTTGAAAGCTATGAATCAAAACTCATTCTTAACATGTTGATATTAACTTCTTTCTAGCACCATTTGTTGAAGTTGTTTTCAGCACCATTTGTTGAAGTGACTGTGTATCCCCCACAAAGTGGATTTTTCTTCTTTTGAAAGTCAACTAATTATATATGTAGGAGTCCATTCCTTGTTTCTTTATTCTGTTTCATTAATCATCTATCTTAACTCTAAGGTCAAACTTTTTTGATTTCTGTAGCTTTATAATAAATCTTGAAGTCAAGTAGCATAGTTTTTTCAACTTTGTTATTTTTCAAAGTTGTTTTAGCAGTTCTAGGTCCTTTGCATTTTTATAAGAATTTGAGAAACATCCTTTCCATTCTACTAAAAAGACTTCTGGAAATTTGATTGGAATTACAGTGAATCTATAGTTAAATTTGGGGAGCACTGACATCCAAATGATACTGAGTCTTCAGATCCATGAGTACAGTATAGCTCTCCATTTATTTCTGTCTTTAAGTGTCTCTCAAATTTAGGAAGGAAAATTCCTCAACATGATGAAAAACCTATAGCTGACTTCATCCACAATGGTGAAAGACTGAATGCATGGATGTTTGCTTTTGCCATTTTTAACATTGTGTGAGACATCTTAACTAATGTGATAAAGTGAGAAGAAGTAGTAGTGAACAGAATGAAAGGTAACAAGAAAGACTGGATTTATTTGCAGACAACATAATCATCTAAGTGGAAAATCCAAGAAATCTACAAAAAGCTAACATAAACTAATTATTGATTTCAATAAGATGGCAGAATATGATCTCAATATACAAAATCAATTGCACTGGCAAGGTGCTGTGGCTCACACCTGTAATCCCAGCACTCTGGGAGGCTGAAGCAGGCAGATTGCTTGAGGCCAGGAGTTGGAGACCAGCCTGGCCAACATGGCGAGAACCTGTCTCTACAAAAATTACAAAAATTAGCCTTGAGTGGTGGTGCATGCCCGTAATCCCAGCTACTCGGGAGGCTGAGGCACGAGAATTGCTTGAACCCAGGAGGCAGAGGTTGCAGTGAGCCGAGATCATGCCACTGCATTCCAGTCTGGGTAACAGAGTGAGACTCTGCCTCAGAAATAAATAAATAAGTAAATATATCATTTGTAATATCATAAATATGAATTATTTGTCAATAAGTGTAAGACAATTTGTATAAGAGCTGTACATTGAAAAGTACAAAATATTATGAGAGAATTACATCTGGAGACTGAATGGCATTGTAATGCCAAAGTTTCCAAAATTAATTTATAGATACGATGCAATCTCAGTCTCAATCAAAATACCAGCAGGACTTTTTAAAACATTGACAAATTGATTCTAAATTTTATAGAAATGTGAAGGCCAGAATGGTCAAGACTATTTTGGAAATGACGGTCATTGGAATACATAACCTGTTGGCAAGACTTACTTTTAAGCTATAGTAATTAAAACAGTGTGATAGACATATAGTTTAATGTGGTAGAATAGAAAGTCCAGATATAGTCTCACATCCACATGGTTAACTGATTTTCCAAGTGTGACAAGGTAAGTCAACAAAGGAAAGGAAATCCTTTTCAACAAATGGTGCTGGAACAACTGGACATCCATATGGAAAAAAATGAACCTCAATCCTTATGTCACACTATATATAATAAATCATCACAGATAATAGAAACAAAATTACAAGCTGAAACAGTATAACTTCTGGAAAAATTTAATGGAGATGATTTTTGTGACCTTGATATCTTTGTGCGTTATGAAACTTTCTTTTTTTTTTCTTTCTGAGAGGGAGTCTCGCTCTGTTGCCCTAGCTGGAGTACAGTGGCGCGATCACGGCTCATTGCAACCTCTGCCTCCCGGGTTCACGCCGTTCTCCTGCCTCAGCCTCCAGAGTAGCTGGGGCTACAGGCGCCCGCCACCACGCTCGGCTAATATTTTTTGTATTTTTAGTAGAGACGGGGTTTCACCGTGTTAGCCAGGATGGTCTCCATCTCCTGACCTCGTGATCTGCCTGCCTCGGCCTCTCAAAAGTGTTGGGATTACAGGCATGAGCCACTGCACTGGCCCAAGCTTTCTTTATAGCACGTAAAAAAGCGTGAATCATACAAAGAAATAAATGATGAAGTAGACTTCATAAAAAATAAGAAATAGAGTGTTTTTAAAATGAAAAGCAAATCATACCCTGGGAAAGAATTTGTGAAACGTATCAGATAAAGGACTTGTATTCAGAATAAAGGACTCTTAAAATAAAATTTTAAGTAAAAATGCTTTTTTTAAAGGGTAAATGATTTGAACAGATACTTCACCAAAGAGAGTTTATGGCTAGATAAGAACATGAAAAGATGCTAAACATTTCTACAAAATAGAAATGCAAATTAAAACCAGAGTGAAATACGATTGCATACATAGAACATCTAAAGGAAAAAGACCAAGAATCTAAGCGTTAGCAAGGATGTGAAGTTGCCAGACCTCTCACACAATTGCTGGTATGAACAACAAGTTATGCAATCACTTTAAGAAACACACGACAGTTTCTAATAAAGTGAAGCATACTTTTACCGTCCACCCAGCATTCCCACTTCTGAGTATTCAAGGGAAGTGAAAACATATCTGTCAAAAGATTTGTACCCAAATGTTCACATCCTCTTTATTATAATAGCTAAAAACTGGAAAAAAACAGAGATATATCAGTTGGTTAATTTATAAACATATCGTGCATATCAACTCAAGTGATACTACTCAGCAATATGAAAGCCCAAACTACTGAAGTAATCGATGACACAATGAATTTTGAAAGCATTGTGCAAAGTAAAAGAAGCTTAATACAAAAGATTACATACTGTATGATTCCATTGAAATAAGATTTCAGAAAAGGCAAAACTATAATGGCAGCAAGCAATTCAGTGGTTGCTCATGTCTGGAATGGGATGGGGAGGGTGGAGTTGACTGCAAAGGAATAAAGGGCCAGTTTTTGGAGGAAAAAAGCTGAAAATAATAAATCAATTCAAATAATTTTGTTAACTTAAAATCAGAAGTCACTCTACTAGGAGACTCTTCTGAATAGTCTAGCCGTGTTCTTTGCTTCAGACCAAAGTACTCATTTATTTTCTGGTTTCTTTTGTTGCTGTTTTCTTGAGATTAAAAATTAATTTTTTGGCCAGGTTCAGTGGTTCATTCCTGTAATCCCAGCATTTTGGGAGGCCAAGGCAGAAGGATCACTTGAAGCCAGGAGTTCTAGTGGGCCTGGGAAACATAGCGAGACCTCATCTCTTAAAAAAGTAAAAAAAAAAAAAAAATAGCTGGGCTTGGTGGTGCATGCCTATAGTCCCAGCTACTGAGGAGACTGAAGGGGAAGGACTGCTTGAGCCCAGCAGTTTGAGGCTGCAGTGAGTTAGGATTTATCACTGCATTCCAGCCTGGGCAATGTAGCAAGACCCTGTCTCAAAAAAAAAATTCTTTACTGGCAAAGGATCTTTAAAATCTCAGTTATGTGGGTGCAATTTGTGGTTGAGGTGGTAAAGTCCTTCCCCTTCCCCCCAGCCACTCAGCTGCCTGCTGCCTTGGGGCTCCAGGACTGACTATAGATTCATCCACCTGACTGAGTTTAGACATGAACCCATAGAATGAAGGGCTTTTTGAATCTTTCCCTGACTTGCTTTCACAGCTTGCTTAGACCTGAAATCTGTCTAGCTATAAAAGATTTGTAACACAACAGGAATTGTGGACTCAAGATATTTCTAACTATTATAGTGCCAGAATGGAGAAGCAGAGGTGAAGGTAATCATTTTCAGCCATTCATGTTAGTTCATCATGCATGTCTCAACAGCTTCATTAGCAACACAAGCACACAGAAGTATTTAAAAGTTTACTTCTATTGGAACATCGTTATCCCACATCTTTTATTTTATTTTATTTTATTTCATTTTTTTTTACCTTCTGTAACTGTCATTTTCAGCATTTGCAGGCCATCTCAAGAGAGAGGAAGAAAAATATGCTGCATATATCATATATGATGACTGAACCCTGTTGTTATCATCACTCATGGGTGAGATGCGGAATCACAAGGCATGAGTTATCCCTTACCTCCTCATTCACAGAGATAAAAACATAGAAATGCCATGCCAACATTTAAGCAAGATATACATACCAAGAATGGTGAAGAACAATAAATTACCCCAGTAACTCCTATATTCTTTCTACAATAAAATGGTAGACTTGAGGAAAGCAACACAAGCCTTTGGAATAAAATCACCATTCTACCAACTTTAATCTTTATATTTATTTGAACGAAAAAGTTTCCCAGTGTGTTAGGTGTTCCAAGAGCCTTAGAGAGCACAGAGAGAGTCTCCAAACACATGTACCTGCACGTGGAATGGGCCGATTCAAGCAACGGTTCCCTGGCTAAAGAGATGAATTTACTTGAGAAATGTAGGGAAGTGTGAGACATTGCAAACTTGCTGAGCAACAGCTCTGTAAAAGAGCTTTGGCTTTGTAACTGTGAGCTCACATTCTTCATATTAGCGCAAATTCTGTGGCACCACTCAAGTTATTGTCTATGTACAACGGCCTGTTTCTGGATTTGAGGATAGGACCCTCAATCAAATGTTTTCTCATATTGCAGTGCTGTATATCTGAGCCTCTGAAGATCATGACAACAGATTCTGGTCCATGTTTAAGATAAGAGCTATCCCACCAAAGTTTACCTCCCAAGTTATAATTTCAAGGGAATTTGTGAAGCTGTGATGTTAAAATCCCATTAGACACATGTTAGAGTAACCCAATGATATTTACTCCAAAAAATATGTTTTTTCCTCCAGGAATAGGCAGCTCTTTAAAGTATGTTCCTAAAATATTAAACGTATTTCACATTGTCTTGCATGCATCAGCCCTGTCATATCTGCAGAAAGCTACAGGGGAACTGAAAATATAATAATCAAAAGACCATTCCAGGAAGTTTTTACATATGGACTCTTGTTTGTGGCAAAATCATCTTTCATCCTCAGTGAGACAATTAGAACTACATGAGAACTTTAAGGACTGTTAAGATGATTAAGAACCACATTTAAGAGTTGCTCCAGTAGCATCTTGACAAACATTTTAATTTTATATCTCTCAAGTAAGCCCATAAAACAGCATGATCTAAAAATTTTTAACAAATATATTAATAAAAATTTAAACGTGCATGGATTACTTATGCTGTTTTGAGTTAATTACATAGTAATATTGCCTTGTATTCACCTTAATTAGATTAAATATTGATCAGTGCGCTCTCCATTGGTATTTCATTAACACACAATAACCGTCTTGTTATATCCACATATAACTTTACATTAATTAAAAAGTCCTGTTGGAAATGAGAAGTTATGGAAAGATATACAAAGCTGGCCCTTTTAAACATAAAAAGGACTAGAAAACTCACACCTATGAATTGAAGCAGAAAATAAAAATAAAACTCTCCCTACTTTAAGGGTTTAAAGTAATTAGAAGAACAATGATTCATTTTTTTCCCATAGGATGTCAGTTGTGATATCAGCCACACTAAGTTCATCTATCACTTTGTGTTAAGGAAGAGGTTATGAAATATTACACTTATTCCTGAGGATTATGGCTTTTGTTTATTTTTAAAAGAACCTCACTTTTAAACAGCATCATAGATTTCTTAGCATGTGATTAAGGCTGTTTATTTTCATGCTGATGAGCTAAGAGCTGTTTCAATGAAGAGGTGCTGTAATTTTTCCCATGATCTGGAAAATAATTCATGGCATTTTTATGTTGTCATTAACTGTCACATCTCTTGAGTTAAATATGAGCCCTGTCATTTGGAAGTCAGAAAGCGGCTCCTAAATTTCTCAATTTCATTAGCAATTGATTCAAATCATTTCCCGAAAATAGTCTGAATTGACATATGAATTGTAGTGGTTCCTCAGCTTGGTGATTAATTAATCAAGCCATCAGGTTCACATTAAACTATTTATCAATCTTATGATTTCCTGCTTTTCAGAAAAAATTAAAAAGCACTCTAATCATATTTTATGAGTTTTGAGAAAAATTAAAATAGGACCAGAGAAAGTAATCTGTGCTTCCTAATTCAGAAGCTCCACAATATCAATTTCTGCAACTGAAGACACTAAAAAGAGGAGATGGGGTTCAAATCTATATCCCAGGAAAGACACTAGAGTCAGTTCTGTAGGCTTCAGTTTCTTCATCTATAAAATAAGAAAACTGAATAATTGAACTAAATAATCTTGTTTTTTTCCTCACCTTAAAAATTGTTAGTCCATGAAAAACAGTAATATATTATTGTTACTTTTATTAGTTTGATGTGTGCCCAATTGTCTTTACATTAAAGCAACCAAACTCCTGGTTATTGACAGAGCCTCACAGACTCCATATTAAAATTGCAATTGACATCTTTAGACCAGCATTAACCAATATTCTGTAATTTGTGTTTGAAATACTTCTTTCTGGTAAAGGCCACATCAGTCTGGGTCTCTTCTATTGTGCTATTATAACAAGAAACCACAGTCAATTGCTTCAGCCCAGAATGACAGGATCAACCATTCCAAGATTGGGCCACACCAAAAGCCATTTGTTGGGTAAGAAAATTGCTGGCAAAACATCAAGTTGTTTGCCTATTTAATTTCACTCACCCTTTGCTGAGTTTAGTTAATAGCCAGTTCTTTTCAAAATAAATAACTAGCCAACCAAATGTAGCCTCTTTTCTTTCAAATTTGCTTTGTGTATACCCACAAAATGAATGTCTCATTCGGCACAAATCCCTCTGTTGTTATTAATAGAAAACAGAGTGTTCTCTCATAAAGTTAACTGCATTTTCAGTGCCTGGCTTCCTCTGGTGCTCTAGAAAGGAGAGTGTAAGTCATACAGAAACAAACCCACATGTGCAGTTAGAGTGGGCATCCATAAGGCGTTGGTAAATCCTGTCCTTCCCACCCCTGCTCGCAGTTCCTGCAGAAACGTCAAGGGTCCTGGCGTCTAAAATGACAGAGGCAGTTTCAGGGTTTCATCCCTTTAGCTATCCTTTCTCAGGAAGCTCAGGAGAACGAAGAGAAATGAACTGTGCTTTCCTCCCATTTCTTCTCATCTTCAGGTTGAGTTGTGTTTGGTTCACCCCCCATAGCACAAACTACCAATGTATAAATAGTTGTATACATTTATGGGGTATGGTGTGATGTTTTGATACATGCGTACATTGTGGAATGATTAAATCAAGATAATTAACATATTCATCACCTCACATACTTATCATTTTTTTAACTTAAAAAAAATCTTATGTAGACAGCTATGGCCTATAGGGGAATAGGTGAAAATGGGAAAACAGAAAGGGTATTCAACACACAAATCCACAAAGGACCTCGCATGTAGACTTCACCTTTATCTTTGAATGAGGTTATTCACACGATTGCTCAGATGCGTGACAGACTTGGGGAAAAAGTAAAGTTAATCACGCAGCCCGAAACTGGTGTTCCACTATGGAAAAATACTGTCCACAATCCCTATTTTAGCAATTCTATGATTATCCTATGTACAGCACATTGATAGCACATTTTTTAAAGAGTTAATTTGTTCAGTGTAACTGTTTTAAAAATAACACAATTTTTATAACACCGTTTTAATATTTCTTCTCCTTTTTTTCTATATACCGGGAGCCTCAAATAATGGAGAAGCCCAGGCCCCTTCCATCCTCTCTGAGGCCTTGCACATTTTCACCATACATCCTTCATTTTAATCTCTACAATGCCAGAGTTCCACCCTGCAGGAAGACAAAGCCTTGTAGTAAAAGGAAAATAACCTACGGAAGAGGAATAAGACAAGTACCAAAGGAACAACCTAAGCCCTCTAACAGCCTTGGTACATTGCCAAAAGACACCTCCATTATATTACTAAAGAGAAAGAAAAATTCTCTCCTTTAGATCATAGCCTACTCCTCCTACTTGGTTGTAATGCACTTGTAATGCATAGCTATCCCAAGCCCTTTCTGGAATATGCCATACTTTCAGGCTCCTGGGCTAGCACCATGAGGATGGAAAGGAATTGCATTTGCAAATGTCAGCCTACCTCATCCATCTCCCCTCATTCAAACAATACACATTCAAGGTTCAGCAATCGGAGTTATATATTTTTCCTTAATGTTGTTGTAAGGTAATGGTTCTCTTATCTGAAATTCATCAGCCTGCTATAAATTTAAACTCCATTACTGCCAATAGAGAAAAGCTAAGCACCAAACCACTTTCAATAAATTTGCACTTATGCAATTGAACTGATACGGCCTCAGAGGAAAAGGTGAAACTCATCTTGAGATATTTAAGTTAGTCTGAGTCACTGCTTCGTCTGGTGTTAAATTGGATCCATCAAGAAATGTAGGGCAGCACTCATCAGCCCTGAGTTATAAGAAGAGATTTCAGGCTGAAAAAAAAAAAAAAAAATCTGTCTCCAGCATTCATTATTACATGGCGTAATTCTAAGAAACCACTGGCTGGCTCTGTTATTTGGCACAACTAAATGCTACAAATGGAAACCCTGATGGATGAATATTTTTATGAACAACATTAATCAGACTCAGAGCAGCCCAAGCCCTGGGGCTTTGTCATGTCCAGTCATGAAGCTGTAAGTGAGGATGTCTATACACTGAAAGCGTAGAGGGTAATTCCTAACATTTGCTTGGGGCTTCATCATGTATAGAAAATATTGCTTTTAGTCTATGCACCCACTCCAGGTACCACAATTGTTGTTTACTATCTTCTGTTTCTGATGAGAAAACTGAGGCTTAGAGACGTGAAATGACCTCCCTTCCTGGGTGTGTCATGACTTGAAATCAGGTCTTCCTGGCTCTGTGGTTTTGGTAGTGGAAGATGAACACACCCAATTTAGCAGCCTCAAAAGGCCTGTGTGGCTCTCTTGGTAAAGAAGAGTATCTCAATCAAAAGTCCACAGAAGCAAATGAGCTATGCACAGAGTCGCCACTGTAGCTCTCTTGGAGAGGATGGCTCCAGAGGCTTCCTTTCTGAAACAATCTAGCATTCTGGAAAGTGGGGGAGGTGGGTACCTGCTAGCCAATTAGACTTGATGGTTTGGCAACAGACGGTAGGGTGATCAGCAAGAGCTCCAGGCTATTAAGGAACAGATTTGGAGATTTAGAAATTTAAAATAAATTTTATTTATAGTTGCAAAGACTCACAAGTCTCTGCAGACTCAAGAATGGGAAGTTTAACTCCCAGGAGGTAATGAGCATGCTACAGGTTGTGGGAGCTTAGCTGTCAGATACACACATGCACATACACACAACTCTCCCTAACCCCTCCTTCTACCCCCAGCCTCTGCCCATTCTAAGGCCAGAGCAGGCATTACATATCAGTTGCAAGAACTGAACAGCATTTGTGCTTAATTGGAAGATATACATTATTCATGAGCCTTGAGTCTGTGATGACTTTGGCATTCATTAGGGGGGAAAAAGGGCATTAGTTTTCTTGGTACAAAACATTTTCGTATTAAACTTCATTTGCAACCCACTTTTCAATGTGAGGAATTAGAAATGCTTTTAAGCAAAGTTAGGAACCAAGAAGTAGCTGAGAAACAAGCAGCAGCAACTTCTAAAGATGGAAAAGAAAGTAGTAAGACCTGGGAATTCTCAAGCTCTGAGTATAGGAGAAGAAGAGTCAGCCTCAAATTCAAACAGGTTAATAATAATAACAATCATAATAATGAGAAATGTTTGTATGACTATACATATGCTTACGTTTGTATAGACTAGATACCCTATATGAATATGTATATTATACATGAATATATATTTTATATATGGAGATACATACAGCCTCACAATTTATTTCAAAGAACTGGATGAGTTGTGAAGTTTTTCTTCTTACCTTCATTCTTCCAAAATAAAAGACATCATCCCCTAAGAGATAAAGTTATGCCTAATTTAGGGTTGTACGGTGCCCTTCTTCATTTTATTTAGAACAGATTTTTAAAACCTACTGGAAGCTTTTGCAGACTTAAGATTGAATCTTCCTAGCTTCTTTTTTCACAAGTATATCCAGAATTAAGATGATCTAAATAAATTTCTTTATTTTGCAAATGAAGAAACTGTGGCACAATGAGGGATCTGACATGGTTAGTGTGTCAATGGATTAGAGGCGAAGAAAAATGGGTATCTTTCATAAACACCCTTTCCCACACACATGGTCACCAGTCCCTGGGAAAACCCTGTAGCCACGGGCTTTGCAGTCAAACAAATATGGGTCCAAAAACTACAGGATGGGGTGGACGGCAAACTTCTTTACCTCATTAAGCCTCAATTCTTCAATTATAATTTGAAGACAATTTCTTTATTGTTTAATTTCTTCATTTATAAAATGAAGACACGTCGTATACATTTTTCACAAGGTTTAGAGGAGATAAGTATATGTTATCTCAGAATAGTGCCTGGCATATTCTAGACCTCCATAAAAGAGTGCCATGGTTGTCTTCTTAGTTATACCATCTGAACACACAACCCACCTAGGTATTCTTGCTATTGCTTTCTTGGTGTGGCACACTGGGGACATTTGAATAACTTCTCCATTAGCTATTGACTTCCTCAGATCAGGGTCATCTTTTAGTCCTACTTTGTGTTCTCCAGCACATGGCCCTAATTCAACTAGTAGGTATTCAGTTAGGATTCAAATTGTGTTTTACATGGTGAGCCAATTATGATGTGCAGTCTTTTCACGTGCCCTTACTGATGATGATGTACCTGCCTTGGGAAACCGGTGAGGACTTGTGATTTAATATCACAGGGAAATCCTGTTTGTAAGAATGTTGACAAGCAAAGGTTCCCACTTTATTTCAGACGATGGTCATCTAAACTCACCAGACCCAGGAAGACAGGTACCACCATCTCCAGTTAATAGAGGAGGAGAGTGTCTGAGGAAATGAAGTGATGGCCTTGAAGTCACTGGCAATGAATTGAGACTGGAAAATAATCTCAGGGCATCCATCTTAGGTCTAGCATGTATTCCATTTGACATTCTTTTGCTCAATGTAGACTCATTGTCTATTGTTTTAGGTCATACTCCACAAAGCAGGTCACTATTTAAGGATAGTGCTTTAAAAAAATGGGAAAAATAGGTTGGTTAGTTGGTGAGTATTTCATTTGAAAGGTCTCAGAGCAGGAATGAAGTAATTGCCTGACAGTGAAGGGGTGAAGCATAATAACTCCAAGAGGCTCATCACAAGAGTGAAATTTCTTTGTAGTTTCCCATTAAAATTCATGTCCATTTACACTCAATGCCAAGGCATATGCATGCTTATTTCAATGCACATTTACTCTTTAAATCTGGAAGTAAAATAGGTATGCCAAGAAACTACCATGTTTATTCTATAGTTCAGGATATCCATGGCCCATAACTGTGCAGTTCAGACAAGGAAAAATGGTTAGTGGGACTCTCTTTCTCTATGGTACTCCCCAAACCTCAGCTCAAGCCCGTGTGTGTGATGACCCCCAGTCTATTACCGCTAGGGCACAGCTAATGGGCCTCCACCAGGGCATGCCAACAGATGGCAACCTGGCTTATCCATCCGTCAAATTTTCTTAAGGAACTGCTGAGGATGCTTGCCTTCCCACTAAAGCCCTCAGAGCAGCAAGCAGCTGAACTCATTTCTCTTCTGTCCATGTGTATTAATTCTTCTTTCTGTAATGAGATACAGAAGAGAAAAAGAAGAAGAGGACTGATGTGGAGTCAGATTGGACCTGATGAGTTATGGAGCCTGCCTTCTCATCAGCGATGTAAAACAGCCCCGGCTCTATTTACTGCTGCTGTCAGCAGGATCAATAAATAACATTTTCAGTGACATGAAGAGGGAAAGCGTGAGCTCAATGAAATGAAGGGGAACCAGAGGTAGAAGCAGATAATGCCCTTTTTTCTCTGCCTGCCCTGGTAGGAGTCACCTATTTGGCTGGCAGGAGATGGGGACAACAATTTGTTTTGGCTTTTAAGAAAGAAGGAAGGGGCTGGGTGCAGTGGCTCATGCCTGTAATCCCAGCACTTTGTGAGGCTGAGACGGGCGGATTGCCTGAGCTCAGGAGTTTGCAACCAGCCTGGACAATACAGTGAAACCCCATCTCTACTAAAATACAAAAAATTAGCTGGGCATGGTGGTGGGTGCCTGCAGTCCCAGCTGCTTGGGAGGCTGAGGCAGGAGGATCGCTTGAACCCAGAGGCGGAGGTTGCAGTGAGCTGAGATTGTGCCACTGCACTCCAGCCTGGATGACAGAGTGAGACTCTGTCTCAAAAAAAAAAAAAAAAAAAAAAAGAGACACAAAAAAGCAAAGAAGGAAGATACATTCCTGAGAGTGGCAGAGGGGTCCTCCGGTGGGAGGAGAGGCAAAGAAGGGCATGATTCATTGCCACCATAACTTCCCTTTTCCCTCCTCTGTAGCACGACACCCCCATCTGTGCCTGTAAGCTGCCATCACCTGGCTCAGGTGGGTCATGGATCCATTTCTTAGCCACCTCTGAGGGAGGTATTTGCTTATTGTTTATGCTTTAGAAATAGTCCAGGGCTAAAGTGAAACCCAAAGGAGGCATTTTTTTGGTTTGCCAGATGGCTGAGAGGGTGATGACCATTAAGCAAGACCCCCATGGTCATAGGTGCTGGGTGGGGGTAAGGAGGTCACCTAGTGCACAACAAAATTCCAGTCCCTCTAACAAGAGTTTTGGAGTCAAGTAACATAATCACAGAATGTCCACTTTGAAGGAATCTCTGAAGTCATCTTGTCCAACCTCCCAGCAAACATCAAATCATCTCTTTAGCCCATGAGGAGGTTGTCCCTGCATCTAGGCACAGCCATATTCTTCAATACAATCCTTGTCTCTGAAAGCAGCTCTTTCCAGCAGAGATCCCTCCATGCTGCCTAGGTGGACGATGAAAGTGACGTGAGTCAGGAGCCCAGTTAACCGCAGTATGTCCACTTTGCATGCCCTGTGAGATGGGCATTCCACCCACTCTGACCACAAGTGGCCCCCATCCTGCCTTCACTTTATGGACAGCTGTGTAAAAAGATGCCTCAGCCAAAAGACTATCAAGGAAACTCAGTTTTAGGTTTGGTGAACAAAATAACTTTTAGGGCTTCATTTGCATTAATGTTCCTTTCCTTAACATTTTCCTAGCCTGTTCATTTGGGCTAAAAACTGTGGGTGGTTGAGGGTGATTTATAGCTCTTGGATATCTCAGACTCTTTGTGGCATTTAAAAGTTTTGGCAGAAACCAACTATAACAGCTCCATAGGTATCTGGGGGAGAGAGAGGAAGAAAAGCTAGGAAGTAGTTAGGGCAGGAGTAGAGAATAATGGTGGGCACTGAGAAGAGATAAATAGAAAGACAAAAGGAAAGAAAAGAAGGAGGAAAATGGGAAATGGAGAGAGAGAGGAAAAAGAAGGGGGCTGGGAGGAAAGAAAGGTGAGAAGGGGAGGACTGAGAGACAGTTTAGAAAAGTTCCTACTCTCATCAACTCTGCTTCCAATTTATAAACACTGTTAATTGGGTGGAAAACATCACCAAAAGAAGCTCTTCTTTAAAGCTGTTGAAAAGTGCCAAGAAATAAAATATGGACATATATGTATGTATATGTATTCCAGATTCAGATTCCAAGTATCATTTGGGGAAATCTAGTGAAATCTCTCTGAAACAAAGGGATGTTCATGTCAGAATTAAAGCTTTTTTTCTATACTATTAATATTGGGTGCTTACCAGAGTCTGTGCATTGTTTGAAGTACTTTACCAATATGAAGGTATCAAATCCACATGACAAGCCTACATTACCAGCTGGACATTACCATCTGCTTTGCCAGGAAGCACAGAGGCTAAATGACTGTCCAGGGCCACATGATCAGGAGCATAGGAGTGTCCATTCTCATGCTGCTATAAAGACATACCCAAGAGCAGGTAATTTATAAAGGAAAGAGGTTTAATTGACTCACAGTTCTGCATGGCTGGGGAGGCCTCAGGAATCTTACAGTCATGGCAAAGGGAAAGCGAAAATGTCTTTCTTCACATGGCAGCAGGAGAGAGAAGAATGAGAACTGAGCAAAGGGGGAAACCCCTTATAAAACCATAAGATCTCATGAGAACTTACTATCATGGGAATAGCAAGGGGGAAATTGCCCCCATGATTCAATTACATCCCACTGGGTACCTCCCACCACACATGGGGATTATGGGAACTACAATTCAAGATGAGATTTGAGTAGGGACACAGCCAAACCATATCAAGGAGCTAGGATTTGACCCCAGGCAGTCTGGCTCCATAGCCTGGGTGTTTAATCACCATACAATTCTGCCTCTCATTCCTTTTGGAATCATTCATTCAGTTAATTGATATTTATTGAGGCCCCACTATGTGTCAGTCAGGGTTGAAGCTTCCCATAGTAACACCATCTGGGCACAAAGGATGAAAGCATGCAGGAACAAGCACACTGTCTGCTCTGGACAACTGTTATGATGGGTGAGACATCACAATGGATGGTAATTCCTTGGTTATTTGTCTCCAAGTTCTGAAAGGGGTAAGCAAGCCAAGTATAAGGATCTGCATTTCTAACAAGCTCACAAATGATCTCAATGTTGCTGGTCTGGGGATGGATTGTTTTGACGATTGCTGTGTTAGAGATACTGCTCTAAGCAAAAAGAACAGAAAGTGACACAGACTATGACTGAGAAGTTTCTAGGTGAAAAGGCAGGAGAAAAGGATGTCTCCAGGCCTGGAGGGGACAGAGAGATGGCACTTTGGGAAATGGAGGTAATGTTGAGAGGTTGGAACACAAAGTTTAAAGCTAATGAGTGAAAGGATATGGTGCTGAATAGGCCACTTAGGGGCTGATAAAATGAACAGAGCTCTCACCTCATCCAGGAAAGGGTCAGCCCTCTCTTGAAACTTTTCTGAGGTACCACACAGGGTTTGCTGTTCCCAAATTGTGGAGTCATCTTTCGATATGAAGGTCAAGTCAGATTTCTAATCACTTGTCTCTCCTTCCCCCAACTGCTCTTGGAAAATCTGCTCCAGGCTAGACTGATCTCATGTTTCTGTTGCTGAATGAGGCTATTAAACAAACACAAGTAGATGGCATGGCTTTGTCTGTAAGTCAACTCTTTATGGAGATCACATACATGGCTGTCTCTGCAGAGCATTTTGAGAACTGGATCATTCCACTGCCTGGCCAAGAGATCACAGTTTTCACTATTGAAGGCATTCATTTACTTTAAGCTAGTGAATCACTATAGGACTCCTATTAATATGCAAATGTGTAATGGGATAGGTAATTTATTACCACTGTAATCCTCACAAATACAGTTTTAGGATTTTGTCAGATTGTCTACGGCCTGGGCTATGGTTGGGGGAGTAGAGAACCTGTCTCAGTATTTACTGATGGACGGCTCCACTCACATAGAGGCTACTGGCCTTTAGACCACTAAACAGTGACAGGACTAAACAGACCACTAAACAGTTTCCAGGACCATCTTCACACACATCCAATTTTATATCCATTGTCCAGTTCATTCCAGCTCATGTGATAGTTACCTGGGAGTTTAGATAGACAGACATGTGCATTCCCTCCGGAATTGTTTTATGACTCCAATCACTAGTGAACAACAAATTTTTAAGAAATGTATCTTAGGGGTAGAATGTGAAAATGGACATCCAAATGGATGGTCAGTAGGAATAAGTAAATATACAGAATGAGGATAAAGAGAGGGGTGCAGTATACGTCAAGTGAAATCAGATAAAGAGGGATAGAGAAAAGAATAAATGCAGAATAATACTGGAGTACTAAACACAAAACCCCTTCCCACCAGTCTCATGGCTGTTCCAAGATTATGTGGGGAAGGGGTAGGCTGGATCTATATGGATCTGCACGCTTAGTCATGGACCCAGCAGAGGCATGATCTGATCTACTCTCTAAATGAGCTACCATTCTGTGTTGGAATGGTGTCATAGCACAAATTTTTCATCAAGATAGAAACTAAAAACCAAATAAAAATATTAAGGAAAAAATCATTTTTAAGCACTGAAATATGACTTAGAGTTTGATTTTTTCCTTTTCTTCTGCCAAGAGGATGCTTCTTTGAGTACCTTAAGGTATCTGGCAATTTATCTGGAATTACACAGTGGGAGGGGCATGAGGAAAGATGGGGAGAAAGAGTTCTAATGATCCCGACAATTGCAACAATTGCTAGTACAAAAAGAGACTTGTCTTTTAAGGTTTGGGCTAGCAAGACCCAATGAACTTCATTTTACCCTCATCAGATGTTGATAGGAGGACTGTTAATGTTTTCTCTCTCTCTCAAAACCTGATACATGTCAGGCCCCCAGCTTGTTAACTGCTGATTTGGCCATCATTAGTCCCTGCTTCAGCTGACTGCCCCATTTATCTTGGCTTAATCCATCACCATGCCAACATATGAGCATATATAGGTATTCTTCTATTATGCTCAAGTAGCACATGGAAGCATGCTTCAATTTAAAGTGACACACAAATCTAACTTTTCTCATCCTTTAATTTGACTCAGTGGCAACAGAATATGGGAATAATAGACAATGTGCAGTCTATTAGCAATTTTACCATGAATCACTGTTAGAGTCTGTCATCGTAGTATTTATTCAACTGAGTCTCATGTGGTCTAGTTGAGCATCACATACATGCCTCTATTTTGCTTCCTGACATCCTTGTACACATCCAGCATAGCGTATGAAACACGAATGCATCCACCGCATCAAAATATTTATAAATATGTGATGTTAATCGTCAAAAAATTGAACAAGGATAACACAATTGATTCTGTTCCAATACCCATAGTTATTGCATTTTAATTTTTTCATTTTTTTATTTTTAGACAGTCTCACTCTGTCTCCCAGGCTGGAGCGCAGTGGCACGGTCTCAGCTCACTGCAAACTCCACCTCTCAGGTTCATGCCATTCTCCTGCCTCAGCCTCCCCAGTAGCTGGGACTACAGGCGCCCGCCTCCACGCCTGGTTAATTTTTTTGTATTTTTAGTAGAGATAGGGTTTCACCGTGTTAGCCAGGATCGTCTCTATCTCCTGACCTCGTGATCCGCCCGCCTGGGCCTCTCAAAGTGTTGGGATTACAGGCATGAGCCACCGTGCCCGGCCTCCATAGTTACTGCATTTTTAAGTTCATTAAAGGAAACAGTCTAAGTAAGTGGCTTTAAGAATTAAAGACATTACAAAAAAAAAGACCTTACTACGTTAGCTTTTGTGTTTCTGAAGCTCTTTCTGGGAGAAAAAGACGGGGAGAATTTTCAGTTGGCTACTAGATCATGGTAGGGGAGGGGAGGGGGGACAAAAAAAAAAACCCACAAACTTCATTGACCTTTAAGTGATTGTGGTAGTATATATATGTTTTAATTTGGTGCTTGAGAAAATGACAAAAAGAACCTTTGAGAAAATTCAAATTTGTCCAAAAGCACTACTAAATTGATCACAACAGCACTTACATAGATTTGAAAAATAACTCTGTATGCATACACATGCACAAATACACACATGAAATCACGAAATAAAGTATATACATTATAAATATATATCCAGGATCATGTATACGTACTGTTGATTTCTGTACACACACACACACACACACACACACACACACACACACACACACACCCCGTTATAGAAAGCAAACCTATGTCTCATTCTCCATGTTCTTCAATCTTGGTTTTGAATTCTTGTCTTGAATTCTTCTCAATTCATTTTATACTTGTCCTTCAAACAGTCTGTATTATTCCATTCTTACTTCACTATAAAGAAATACCTGAGACCTGGTAATTTATAAAGAGAAGAGGTTTAGGCCAGGTGTGGTGGCTCACACCTGTAGTCCCAGCACTTTGGGAGGCTGAGACGAGCAGATCATGAGTTTCAGGAGATCAAAACCATCGTGGCTAATACGATGAAACCCAGTTTCTACTAAACATTCAAAAAATGAACCAGGCATGGTGGCGTGAACCAGGCATGGTGGCGGGTGCCTGCAGTCCCAGCTACTTGGGAGGCTGAGGCAGGAGAATCACTTTAACCCTGGAGGCGGAGGTCGTGAGCTGACATAGTGCCACTGCACTCCAGCCTGGGTGACAGAGCAAGACTCCATGTCAAAAAAAAAAAAAAAAAGAAAAAAAAAAAAGAGAAGAGGTTTAACTGGCTCATGGTTCTGCAGGCTGTACAGGAAGCATGATGCTGGCCATCTGGTCAGCTTCTGGGGAAGCCTCAGAAAACTTATCATCATGGCAGAAGGGAGAGAGAGCAGGCTCTTATTAGGTGGCTGACTGGAGCAGGAGGAAGAGAGAGAGGGAGAAGGTGCTACACACTTTGAAACAACCAGATCTCCTGAGAACTTCTGTTATGAGAACAGCACAAGGCTGATGGTGCTAAACCATTAGAAAACTCCCCCTTGATCCAATCACCTCCCACCAGACCCCACCACCAACATTGGGGATTACAACTGAACATGAGATTTTGGTGGGAACACAGATCCAAACCCTATCACAGTCTTAGATAACAGCCTTGTTTACATTCCTTTGCACTTTTCGGTTGGCTGTGTCTTGGCTTTATTCAGCAATAGTGCCTTTTTCCTAGAGTATTAGAATAGTTTTTACTGAAAGTGATAGAGAATGGTTACACCAGAAAATGAATTTCTTTGTTGCTGTTGTTTTCTTGCTGTTAGTTTATTTCAACCTAATTTGAATGGATGAAGAGATATACATTTTTAGGCATTGCTGGATCCAGTTGCTCAAATGGTGTTGTCAGTACTCTGGCTATCTTGTCATCTGGAGATTCTTCCTTCCTCTGTATAATTGCATCATTCTCAGAGAAGCTCTCTCCAGGGAATGGGAAGCATGGCTACTAGCATCCCCAGGCCTTCCTCTTAGTCGTTCATGATCTAAAAGGGAGAGAAACATTTCTTCTTTCAGTACCCGTATGTATAAGCTTAAGGCAGGTTTCTAACCAGCCCCCTTGGGTCACACCCCTCCACCCCCAAATCATCATTGGACCCTTTACACCTTGGGTCTACCATAAAGACTTGAGACCAGCTTAGAATCAGATGATTAAATGGGCGTCCATGAAGAAAAGCCCCATCAGAACTACAGGGAATGGTGTGTGTGTTGCGGAGGTGTGGTGGGAAAAGTGCCCATAGGGAAGGGGACTAGAAGTAGAAATCACTTCTCCACTTTACCTATCCAGTTGCCGTAATGCAGATAATCAACTGTCCCTATTTTAAAGTAGAAACCTCTTCTCCACTTTACCTATTCAGGTGGCATAATGCAGATAATCATCTGTCCCTATTTTATCACACTTGGGGTCCTCCAGTCCTTTACTGGGCCACTCAAATCTCAACTCTTTTTTTGTTTGCTAAGCATCCTCTAAATTACAGCTGAAGTTGTTTAGGACTTTCCTAGGGAGATCCTGAGTCAAGAAGAGACCAAGAAATAAAATTCTTGCATGGCCAGTAAGCCTTAGAACAGGCTGTAAAAGACCACGCATGGTGGCTCATGCCTGTAATCCCAGCACTTTGGGAGGCCGAGGCAGGCGGATCACGAGGTCAGATCGAGACCATCCTGGCTAACACAGTGAAACCCCATCTCTACCAAAACTACAAAAAATTAGCCAGGCATCGTGGCGGGCACCTGTAGTCCCAGCTGCTCGGGAGGCTGAGACAGGAGAATGGCATGAACCCGGGGGGACGGAGCTTGCAGTGAGCTGAGATCGCGCCACTGCACTCCAGCCTGGGCGACAGAGCGAGACTCTGTCTCAAAAAAAAAAGGCAGTAAAAGATGAGCGCATCATCTCCATTTAAGAGTTTTGAAAAAGCAGTCAGACATTCTGTACATGCTTAATAGATATCAAACAAATAACAGACACTCACGAAGATGGGTTCTGCTCATGACTATTGGCTGCATCCCTGGAAGAAGAGAAACATAACTTCAGTGGCGTTTCCTAGCCCAGTTCCTGCTTTCATCTCCAAATCATTTCATCTATAACCATTGAAAATAAGCCCTTCCTAAAATGACTTGTGGTATAGTACATGGTGTTTGAATGCTAGAGTAAACTAGACTTGTGACAATGAGGGCCAGTGACCTAATCTCTGTAAGCTTGCTTTATCCTTTATCTGTAGTGTAGGGATGAGAATATTTATTTTGTGGGACAGTTGCAAGGGTCAATCCTCAGCCTCTTTAAGCTTCAGTTTCATGATCTGTACAATGGGCATACAGTAATGCCTTCCTCCTAGGGTAAGACGGAGGCTGAAGTTGCCTACTCAATATTCATTATGCTCCTCTCAATAATATAGTCCTAGTTTTAGTAGGGGAAACAATATGCCATGATTTTTTTTAAAGCCCAGTTTTCCTTGAAGATAGGGGTGGTTAATGAGATGCAGGTGGAAATTGTTAAGAGTGAAGTAGAGGAATCTTTTTAAAGGGGTCTGATATAGCTGAGAGCCATAGTTTTTGACCTTTATTCATCTTTGTGTTTGTAATTAGGATGTGATGTCTTCAGCCTCAGCAGCTATCTTTGGCACAGGAGGAATAGACAAAGAAAATTGCTGGGACTTTGGCTGTGACATCCTTAAACAGTTGAAACAATGCCAGCAAACTTTTCCTTCTGGACTTCTTGTTATGTGAGAAAAAAAATACAGTATGTAATTGTATAAGATTTGTTAAGGATTCAAAAATGTAATCCATATAAAGCATTTACTGCAAAATGTGCAATACTGAATCTAAAAAACTTTGATTATGTTTATGTTTCCCTTTTTTTTTTTTTTTTTTTTTGCTCTTACTAGGAGGTGACAATGGAAGCTTTTCTCCCAGGTATGTCACAGCTGCCAGCTGGCTGACAACAAATGCAAACTGGGATTGATTTATAAGATGTACCCAATTTCTGTAATGTTAGGATGGGAAAATCATTTATCTTAAAATCAATGAAATAAGACAATAATCATAGTTAATATTTATAGAGCAATTCTTACTCACATATGTAATGGTGCCTAACTCACTACCAGTTACATGGCAGGTACTCAAAGTGTTGTGTTCTGTCTTTCATTCGTACTCCTCCTTCTAATTCTAGGGCGTGTCTGCACGGGAAGAACCAGCCTCTTTCAATAATAGATAAATGGCTATAAATTCCAGGTGCACACAGGAGGTGGCCACAGGAACAGCACTTTCTTACTACAAGGAAACCCAAACATGGATTTTGGAAATATAATGAGTTTTGTAGCAAACTGTCTTTTACAGGGGACCTGACAAGGCTGGTTTCTAATTCTGGTTGGCTGTTCAGAGTAGGTCTGATTAATGGGCTGGAATTAGTACTCCTGGGACAGACCAGTTTATTGAAATATTCAGAGTCTCCCAATGTCACCCTCCACCCCTGCCTGGTGGGGAGGCGGCGTTTCCATGACAATGCAGTACATGTAGTCAGCAGCACCTTCCAAGTAAACAGTAATCCTTCAGAAAAACAAGGAGGTCATTACAGCAACTTGTCAAATCAATGCAGAGGGTGTCGAGGCCGATTAAGGCATCTTCTCTCGCAGCTGACACAGTGTCAATAGTACTGGGCCACCACTGCTCAGGAAGATGATTGAAGTGAAGTGCCCATCAGTCAGGGCGTTGAGGTGGACTAACGATTCCCCGCGCTGCCTATTACAGCTACATGACAACTCAATCCTGCTTGCTGGCAAAGAGAGAGAGGGAGAGGGAGAGGGAGAGAGAGAATGGAAAAAAATAGTGACCTTGTTGCTTTGTTTGAAGCTGAATTAAATTGACAAGAGCAGCTAATCTTTACCTAGGGCGATTAACAGAATTAAGGACCACAACAAAGGCACCCAAGGTTTTAACATCTATGCAAGGGCTCAGAGATGTTTATGATGTAGAAAGCTCTCCTTGGGTATTCAGGTACGATCCAGATATATATTCTGAGCCAAGCCTTCTCCAAATGAAGCGTGGGTAATCCCATTAACACCCCGCTGAACCAACGTGTGAGAATGGAAGGCATTCACTGAATATGCCTCTTCCTGCATCAGTCAGGAAGTCTACTCTTCCTGGTGGCACTGGCTGATTGCTTTAGACTTATGAATCTGGGCTTGGGAAAGGCATAAATATATAGAGTTTCAATGTATTTCCCTGGAGAAACATTGTGCCTTATTTTAAATCTTCTAAGCCCACAATTCCACAGCAGTTTTATCCAAACCACCCAATGGTTTGAGAGAGAGGGAGAGAAACAAGATGGGTAAAATGAGAGAGGCAAGGAGTAGGGCAGAAGACTTTGGGGGACAAAGTGGTTGGAGGAAAGACTAGAAAGCACATTAGTGCCAGCTGAATGGTGGCCAGCCATTTGTATGGCAAGTTAAAAAATTCCTATTTGTTAGCCTATTGGCAATAAAGAGCAATTAATGACTTTAAGCAGGAGAATTATGCAATTAGATGGCTGTGTGGAAACAAGGAAAGAGACAAGGCAGAGACTACTATAATAGTTGCAGGCCAACAGAATAAAATCCAGGATTAGAGTTGGTCAGGGAATAGAGAGAAGGACAAAGATGCAAGAAATGTTTTATAAATAGAATCTGTCAAGTGCTTGCTCATAGGGATAAGGCAAATATAGCTGGAGGATTGCCACAGCATCTTTTCCAAGAAAACTGGTCTTGGGGGAGAGTGGGACCTTGAGAAGAATTTGTGCAGGGCTAACTAAGGCAATACAGCCAAGGGAGAAATGTAGTCTAAGAGGATAGCCAAGAATATCACCATGGGAACAGTCTCCAAGAGCCAAGCATAGAAGATGATCCAAAGGTAAAAGGGAGGTCCCAGGTCACTGAGGTGAGACACTCATGAGATTTGGTGGAGGTAAGAATGCACTGCTGGTTGGGGCAAATTATTCAGGACTGAGATGAGCAGGAGATGATCCCTCACTCTGAAGTGGTGCTAGGATGGAAAGATCTGATGATATATGTGCTCATATAAACTCAGATACAAGCAGCAGCACTAGGAATTACTTCAGGAATTCTACCTGAGCAATTCTAAGCAGGGTGATTTTAACAGAAGTAGCTGAGACAGAAGATGATGTAGGCAGAGTGATAATGAGTTTACTTTTGGGCATAATGAATGAGAAGCACCTACATGCTAAGAGGACTTGTTGCATGTAAAACTGTAGAGCTTAAATTTGGAAAAAAAATGTTGAGACTAGATAGTATGTAGCTTTAGTTGAAGCCACAATACTGGAAGAGAATACCTATAAAGAATGTGTCTGTGGAAAACAGTGAGAAAGATAGATTATTGTGAAAAACACTTAAGGAGAAGGTAGAGAGAGCTGACTCACTAAAAGAGAGAGAAAGGTTGGTTGCAGAAGTAGGAAGAAAGTCAAGGAAGAATAATGTTTTCAGAGTGGGCAGATTGTTAAGGTCAAATGCTTACAGAGAAGTGAATTCAGAAAAAAAATGAAACAGAAAAGGCTTTTGGCTATTTGTTGGAAATCTTGGGTTAAAAGAGTAATGTGGATAAAACCTAGAATAAGCTGGGTTAAGGACTGAATGGAAGGCATTGTCAAGACTTTTGATAATAAAAAGAGAAGAGAGAGATTGTGTTAACTTTAGGAAAATGTATAGCAGAAGGAAGATCATTCAAGAATGAGAAATATTTAGAGATATTTGAGATCAGAAGAAGTGCCAGTACAGTGTGAAAATATTAGAGAAGACATACAGGAAAGTCTAGTATAGTGTTTCCCAAATTAGCCTGAAAACAATAATTACCTGCAGGTAATTGTTAGCTACATTCTTGGACTCCAATCCAGATCTTCCAAATTAATGTTTCCACCAGAGCAGACTGGGGATCTGAACATTTAATAAGCATACCTGGTGATTCTTATAATCAAGCTGGTTTGAAAGATTGCTCTCTGAATGTCTGAGATTAGAACAGTGGTCCACAAACTTGACGGCCCATTGTAATCAACTGAGGAGCTTTAAAAACAGTATCAGTGCTGAGCCGGGCACGGTGGCTCATGCCTGTAATCCCAGCACTTTGGGAGGCCGAAGCGGGTGGATCACAAGGTCAAGAGATGGAGAATATCCTGGCCACCATTATGAAACCCCATCTCTATTAAAAGTACAAAAATTAACTGGGCATGGTGGCATACACCTGTAGTCCCAGTTACTCGAAAGGGTGAGGCAGGAGGAACGCTTGAACCTGGGAGGCAGAGGTTGCAGTGAGCTGAGATTGTGCCACTCCACTCCAGCCTGGTAACATAGCAAGACTCCAACCCAAAAAAAAAAAAAAATCTATCTATCTATATACATATATATACACACACACATATATAGAGATATATACACACATATATATACATATATATACATACACACACCTGTACCCCATGCCCAATAGATGTTGATTTAATTGGACTGGGGCTCTGCCTGCGTGTTGGGAATCATACCATTTCCGCAGGGGATTCTAATGTACAGCCAAGTTTGAAATGTAGATGTGGGAAGGTGAAGATAAGTGAAAATAAGCTTGGAGGAAGAAGAGAGGAAAATACGGTGGTTTCATCTTCCATGGTCTTTATTATGCTGGAGAAAAGACTCTATCACCTGTTGGGAGTAAAGTGACATCAGTGGAGTGGTGGGTTTAGGGGAAGGAGCAAAGGGAGTGGACAGGAATACGGAGTTTAATAGCACTAAGGATGTCACGACAAAATACCCTTTTTCCAGCAGAGCATCTATCTATTCAGAAACAGAGTAGGTAGATGAATGTAGTACCAGATTAACAGGGCAAATGCAGCAGTTTGACCAGCGAGAGGAGACTTGAAGAAATGGAATAGAGTTGCACTAAAATTATTTAAGAAGACGGCTTGGTGGGAATGTAAATTGGTATAGCTGTTAATTAAAACAGTATGGAGGTTGCTCAAAAAATTAAAAATGGAACTGCCATATGATCTAGCAACCCCTCATCTGGCGAAATAGTCAAAGAAATGAAATTAGCACCTCAGAGATGACTGCACTCCCACGTTCATTGCAGCATTAGTCACAACGATCAAGATATGGATACAAACTAAGTGTTCATCAGTGGATGACTGGTATATATACACAATGGAATACTACTCGGCCTTAAAAATAAAAGAAAAATCTGCCATTTATGATACTGTGGATGAAATTGGAGAGCCTTATTCTAAGGATCACTTAGAGATCCTTATTCTAAGATCACTTATTCTAAGTGTAATAAGTCAGAAACAGAAAGAAAAATACTGTATCATCCCACTTATATGTTAAATCTGAACAGAGGCTAATACATAGAAACAGACAGTAAAATGGTAATTACCATGGGTGGGAGGAATGGGACAGAATAAGGAGATGTAGGCCAAACGATATAAATTTATAGTTAAGTAAGATGACTAAGTCTATAGATCCAAGGTACAGCGTGAGGACTACTGTTAATTATGTTGTATCATATACTGAAAATTTGCTAAGAGTTGATTGTAGATACTTTTAGCATTTTAAAAAAGATAACTGTGAGTAATGAATAAGTTAATCTGCTTGAGTGTAGCAATTATTTCACTATGCATATGTATATCAAAACATTATGTTATACACCTTAAATACATACAATAAAAATAAACAAATGATAAAAAGGAGGCATAATTACAGGGGAACTGTTGTGATTAGTAAATCACAGTTTTAGTTTATGATCTTGGAACTTCAAGTCCACAAAGCATGGCCATGGGAATGATGTGCCCAGGTGAAGTGGAGGCAAATATCCGTGGAGTAGAGTTGGTTAAATAACTGTGAAGTTTGAATTTTGGGATTTGGGATTGCTTAGTGGGGTAAAAAATCTGAACACTAGAGTTGTCGACCCTGGCTCTTTCACTTACTAGCTGTGTAACCCTGGGCAAGTTATTTAACGCATGGAAGACTCAACTCCTTTATCTATCAAATAAGTGTTGTAATAATTCTTAGAAAAGTTAATTAATGAGATAATAGTCAGAAATGTAAACTAAAACCCAGGAGGAAAGACCAAACAGGATAAGAAAACGAGAGAAGCTTTTGAATTGGTTAATAAGATGGCTATTGGTGATTAGTATCAACAGAGTGATGAGGCAGGAGCCAGATGACAAGGACTACAAAGGAAGGACATGAAGTGGAATTTCATGAAAAGAAAGAGCTATTTTATGGTATATTTAGGCAAAGGCACAGGCATCAAAGACTTATAGGACGATAGTGATGATTATAGGACTATTATGATGGTACATAAAGCATTCAATCGGGTAGACAGATTTGTACCCAATAAAAGCTATCTATTATTACTACTACTACTATTCACAATACCACCATTTTGCTAGTGACAATCACTTGGTTGGGAAATAGGAATACCATTTGCTTTAAGAATTTGATGACTATGTTGAATAAATGAAGAATATCTGATACGTGGCCAGGAGTGGAGAAAATATTATATTTGAAATCAGAGACATGGTAGCAAACATGATGGATATGGTAGCTATGCCAGCAACCTAAGTCTATTAGACAGTATTCTGCCTATTTTGTTGTCACGCTGTCTGCTAAAATGAAGTTTCATGACAAGTCTATTTATAATTATTTTTTAAACTTGGGGCCACTCTAAACTTGTTTGATTATATCTACATCATATTTCTATGCAGCTCATCAGTTTATATTACTGATATACTCAATCAAATATGACAAATGCTGGCAGGAATGGGGGATGGGAGAGGAAGAGTGAAGTGAGAGAATCCGTTCCAAAATAAGAGGAAGCATGAAATTAAATCAGAAATAGAAACTTTCACTAAAGGTTCTGAGCCCTGATGGGCACATATCTATATCCTATAACTAGACAATGCACTTTAGTGTATGGAAGAAGAGATTATTACCACAGGTGCTCTGCTGTGTGAAAGTCTGGACTCTTGAGAAGATGCAAAACGGGGCATTGCTGAGAGGGATCTGGTAGACTTTGCAGTCAGGGAAAAACATTCTAACCTCTATCTTAGGGACAATCAGGCAGAAAGCCAAGTTATTTCTACAGAGCAGAAACAGTCTCTAAAACAATGAAGGTTTCACAGTTTTGGAAGAAAGGTTTAATGGAACACTTGGTTTAAATAACTCTTGTGAGACCATCAGAGCACTGGGACATAGAGTTAATATAGTGGCTTTTAGGTGACAGGACTGGAAACAATGGATGGAAGCTGAAATAGTGGATGGAAGTTGAAGGGTGGGAGCTGTCAGGTCTACATAATAAAGGACATTTGTACAGCCAAAAATACCAGAGGAAAAAACATAGTCTTCTTAGGAAATAGTGATTTTTTTCTTTGTTTGCTTGTGATTACAGACGCACTAAATTAGATGAATGACCAACTTCTGGGAATATTGTGGAGGGGTTTAACATCCCAAAAGGATATTAGATTCTCAAGTTTTCTTTGGATGCTGAGATATTTCTTTTGAATTTTGTTTTGTTTTGTTTTGTTTTGTTTTGTTTTGTTTGACAGAGTCTCACTCTGTGGCCAAGCTGGAGTAGTGCAGTGGCACAATCTTGGCTTACCGCAACCTCTGCCTCCCAGGTTCAAGCGATTCTCCTGCCTCAGCCTCCCGAGTAGCTGGGATTACAGGTGTGCACCATCACGCCCAGCTGATTTTTGTACTTTTAGTAGAGATGGGGTTTCACCGTGTTGGCCAAGATGTTCTCCATCTCTTGACCTCATGATCCACCCTCCTCAGCCTCCCAAAGTGCTGGGATTACAGGTATGAGCCACCATACCTGGCCTTCTTTTGTTGTCTTAAAAAACCTAGAGCCATATGTAATACTCACATGCTAAGATAACCTTTATTCTTCCTTGTAGTAAGCCAAGACTGGGTTGGTCAAAGCTCTAACTATATAGGCAGCAGGATATTGTGGAAAGAACTCTAAAAAAGCTTTAAGGGTACATTTTTGGAGAAGAGGGGTTCCTATTTATATTTGTTGAGATACATGATGTTAGAGGATATATTTCAGACTTTTTGTAGTTTATTTCATTTAATTTTCACAAAACAACTATGAGGTGAGCATAATCCCTATTTGTTAAATGAAGATAATGAGGGGCAAAAGTAGTTAGGTAAGTAATCCATGATAACAGCTAGAATACCAATCTTTGAAATGAGGTTTATTTATCCTATGGTATGAGGTCTTAGTCACTACAGTATGTTATTCTTAGCATCTACCACTGATTAGGTGCCTGACTTGTACAAGAGTCATATAGCATAAAAATTTTTATCTTTAATACTAGCTCTCGTTCATGCTACAAAATGAGAGAGCATTGTTCCATAATGATATGTGGGGACTTCTGGGTAGCTAAAAATAATAGCAGAAATAGCAGAAATCAAAGTATATCTTCCTAAATATTATTTTAAAACAATAGAGTACAACAAGAACAACAACAACACCACACACACACAAAAAACTGCACAAACCCCACACTCTCAACATAACTAGAGGACAGAATTACCAAACTTCAAAATAACTGTAGAAAGAAAAATTGCCAAATCCCAGTGAGCCGTCATTCATGATCCCATCACAAGCTTTTCAAGATGAGCAAGGACAGCTTGAGAAAAACTAGAAGAAAAAGGGAAGATGGAAACAAAAGGTGAACATAAATTTGTCTGAAACCACAGCCAGAAAGAGAGAGTCTACCATAAGTGTGAAACTGCTAGAAATTACTGTTGATAGATCTAATTACCAATGACAAGAAATGATCTAAAGGTAGATATGATTTGAAATGGCAATCTTTGAAAGATAGCTTCAGGAACAGAAAGAGACAACAAAGAAGAAGAAGGAGCCATTTGATAGCTGAGTGGTTATGAGGGAAACAAGTGAATAGAAAACTTTTAGAGTATCACAAGACAACAAACTAACAAACAAAAACAAAAAATAGAGGACACAAAATGTCTCCCCCCCATATGCACACATATACACACACACTTAAAATCCACTAAAGAAATCGGACTTTTCTACACTGGCAGAAGAGGGCAGCATTGAATTAAAAATATTCTTTTTTTGGCCGGGCGCGGTGGCTCAAGCCTGTAATCCCAGCACTTTGGGAGGCCGAGACGGGCGGATCACGAGGTCAGGAGATCGAGACCATCCTGGTTAATATGGTGAAACCCCGTCTCTACTAAAAAGTACAAAAAACTAGCCGGGCGAGGTGGCAGGCGCCTGTAGTCCCAGCTACTCGGGAGGCTGAGGCAGGAGAATGGCGTGAACCCGGGAGGCGGAGCTTGTAGTGAGCTGAGATCCGGCCACTGCACTCCAGCCTGGGCGACAGAGCGAAACTCCGTCTCAAAAAAAAAAAAAAAAAAAATATTCTTTTTTTAATGACACACTATCAAGCAATAGAAAGACAAATATCAGCAAATCTTTAAAAATAAATGGAAGACAACTAAAAAGTATACTCAAAGTTATTTATAAAATCAGAAAACAAGAGTCAATACATTTCAACTGATGAAAATTCTCCCTCAAATAATAACCATGAGGCAGAAAAAACCTGAAAGACAAAACTGCAAAGTTAATTAAATATACTGAAGCAAGAATTTGGGAATATGGAAAATCACCTTGAATTAGAGATTTAAGAACCAAAAACAGAAATAGACAAAAAGCAGAAAGAACATGAAAAGTGTTGATAGAACCAGGGAAAGAAAAGGGGAAAAAATGTAAAAATCAAAATTATTTTGGAAATGAAGACTAAATTACAAGATGGTCAGGGGATAGTAGATTCAAACAAAAATTTAATAACAGGCATAGAACAACACTCTTCCATTTTATAATTAAAGTAATAACAAAAAGAATAGAAATTAGATAAAGAATGAAAAAAAGTCAGAGAAAATGTGTTGATAACAAAAAAACAAGTAGAGAAGAAATAGCATACATATAATTGGAGACTCTGACCAAAGAAAGTAAAATAATGGAACACTTTTAATATTTAAAACTGTAATTAAATACCATTTTCCAGAAACAAAAGAAAACATAAATTTTTATATCAGAAGGACCTATGAAGTTTTTGAGAAATCAGCCCAGGATGACCAACACTGAGATATATTTTGTAAAACTCTGAGACTTCAAAGACAAAAGGAAAATCCTTGAGACTTCCATGAAAAAAACAAAAAACTAACTTACAAGTGCAAAACTATTGACTGGCATCACGCTTCTCAAAACAATATATGAAGCAATGCAACAATGAATAAGTATTTTTTTAAATAAAGAATGAATTCATGAAGGGAAGTGTGGACCAAGTATTTTATTTCTAATCAAGCAATCATTTAAAAGTAAAAAACTCTAGAAAAACAATTTTAAACATACCAAAACTTAGTGAATTCTGTAATCATTAGCATTCTTCAGAAATCTACTAGAGGAAAATATTCATTTGACCAAGAGGAAACTTGGAAAATTTTTGAAAAAAGACTGCTGGTGACTATATGAGAGAGACAGAGAGTGTGGTTATACATATCAGATTTCAGCAAATGTGGGATGAAGATAGAAGGTAAATGTACAAATATTATCTATAATAATAACTAAAGAAAAGGATGAAAAATTAGAGAGAAATAAGAAAGTAGCATAAAACTAACTCAATTCTTCATAGACTGTAGGTGGATGCTAAAGGACTCTACTGAAAATGACAAATAAGAATGCTAAAAGATTAAATGAGAAAATTAGTGATCAAGGAAATTAAAAATGTATAAGTGGAGAGATAATCACAGATGAAAACTAAATACTTCTTTATATAACAAAACTTTTTTTTTTTAATTTTCATGGGTTCATAGTAGGCATATGTATTTATGGGGTTCATAAGATACTTTGATATAGGAATACAATGTGTAATAGCCACATCAGGATAAATGGGGTATCCATTACCTCAAGCATTTATTCTTTCTTTGCGTTACAGGCACAATTGACATGATATCTCATTGTAGCTTAGATTTGCATTTCTCTGATGATCAGTGACGTTGAGCATCTTTTCATACACCTGTTTGCCATTTGCATGTCTTCTTTTGAGAAAAGTCTATTCATATCTTTTGCCCATTTTAAAATTGGATTATTATTTTTTTTCCTATAGAGTTATTTGAACTCCTTATAGATTCTGGTCATTAATTCCTTGTCAGATAAGCAGTTTTCAAATATTTCTCTCATTTGTGGGTTGTCTCTTCACTTTGTTCATTGCTTACTTTGCTGTTCACAAGTTATTTTTTTAAGAAGGTCAATGATTTTTTTCTATTTTTAAAAAATTTCCTTAGGTTTTTGGGGAACAGGTGGTATTTGGTTACATGAGTAAGTTCTTTAGTGGTGATTTATGAGATTTTGGTGCACCCATCACCTAAGCAGTATACACTGAACTCAAATGTTAGTATTTTATTGCTCACCCCACTTCCATCCTTTCCCCCACAGTCCTCAAAGTCCACTGTGTCATTCTTATGCCTTTGCATCCTCATAGCTTAGTGCCCACTTATAAATGAGAACATACGATGTTTGCTTTTCCATTCCTGAGATACTTCACTTAAAATAAGAGTTTCCAATCCCATCCAAATTGCTGTGAATGCCATTAATTCATTCCTTCTTACAGCTGAGTAGTATTCTATTATATATACAATATTATATATTATATTATATATTAATAATATATATTATATATTTATATTATATATTATATAAATATATATTATATATAAGTATATATTATATATTTAATTATATATAATATATATTATTATATATTATATATATATGTCTCACAGTTTCTTTATCCACTAGTTGATTGGTGGACATTTGGGTTAGTTCCACATTTTTGCAATTATGAAATGTGCTGCTATAAACATGTGTGTGCAGGTATCTTTTTGTATAATGACTTCTTTTCCTCTGGGTAGATAACCAGTAATGGTATTGCTGGATCAATTGGTATTTCTACTTTTAGTTATTTAAGGAATCTCCACACTGTTTTCCATAGTGGTTGTACTAGTTTACATTCCCATCAGCAGTGTAGAAGTGTTCCCTTTTCACAACATCCACACCAACATCTATTAGTTTTTGATTTTTTGGATTATGGCCATTCTTGTAGGAGTAAGGTGGTATTGCATTGTGGTTTTGATTTGCATTTCCCTGATAATTAGTGATGTTGGACATTTTTTCATATGTTTGTTCGCCATTTCTATATCTTCTTTTGAGAATTGTCTATTCATGTCCTTAGCCGAATTTTGATTGGATTGTTTGCTTCTTTCTTGCTAATTTGCTTGAGTTCATTGTAGATTCTGGATATTAGTCCTTTGTCAGATGTATAAATTGGGAAAATATTCTTCTACTCTGTGGATTGTCTGTTTACTTTGCTGACTGTTGTTTTTACTGTGCAAAAGCTCTTTAGTTTAATTAAGTCTCACCTATTTATCTGTTTTTATTCCATTTGCTTTTGGGTTCTTGGTCATGAAATCCTTGCATAAGCCAATGTCTAGAAGAGTTTATCAAATGTTATCTTCTAAAATGTTTACAGTTTCAGATCTTAGATTTAAGTCCCTGATCCATCTTGAGTTGATTTTTGTATAAGGTGAAAGATGAGGATTCAGTTTTACTCTCCTACATGTGGCTAACCACTTATCCCAGAACCATTTGTTGAATAGAGCATTCTTTCCCCACATTATGTTTTTGTTTGCTTTGTTGAAGATCAGTTGGCTGTCGGTATTTGGGTTTATTTCTGGGTTCTCTATTCTGTTCTATTGGTCTATGTGCCTATTTTTATACCAGTACCATGATGTTTTTGTTACTATGACTTTATAGTATAGTTTGAAATCAGATAATGTGATGCCTCCAGATTTGTTCTTTTTGCTTAGTCTTGCTTTATCTGTGCTGGCTCTTTCTTGGTTTCATATGAATTTCAGGATTGTTTTTTCTAGTTCTGTAAAGAATGATGGTGATATTTTTATGGGAATGGTATTGAATTTGTAGATTGTTTTTGGCAGTGTGGTTATTTTCACAACATTGATTCTACCCATCCATGAACATGTAATGTGTTTCTATTTCTTTATATAGTCTATGATTTCTTTAAGCAGTGTTTTGTAGTTTTTCATCTCCTTGGTTAGGTATATTCCTAAGAATTTTATTTTTTTGCAGCTATTGTAAAAGGGGTTGAGTTCTTGATTTGATTCTCAGCTTCATTGCTGTTGGTGTATAGGAGAACTACTGATTTGTGTACATTAATTTTGTATCTGGAAACTGCTGAATTCATTTATCAATTCTAGGAGCTTTATAGAGGAGTCTTTGGGGTTTTCTAGGTATACAATCATATCATCAGCAAACAGTGACAGTTTGACTTCCTCTTTACCAACTTGGATGCCCTTATTTCTTTCTCTTGTCTGATTGTTCCAACTAGGACTTCCAGTACTATGTTAAATAGAAGTGGTGAGAGTGGGCATTCTTGTCTTCTTCCAGTTCTCAGAGGGAATGCTTTGAACTATTCCCCAGTCAATATTATGTTGACTGTCGGTTTGTCATAGATGGTTTTCATTACATTAAGGTATGTTACTTGTATGCCAATTTTGCTGAGGGTTTTAATCATAAAGAGATGCTGGATTTTGTCAAATGCTTGTTCTGTGTCTATTGAGATAATCATGTTATTTTTGTTTTCAATTCTGTTTATGTGATGCATCACATTTATCGACTTGCATATGTTAAACCATCCCTGCATCCCTGCTTTGAAACCCACTTGATCATCATGGTGGATCATCTTTTTGATATGTTGTTGGATTCGGTTAAGCTAGTATTTTATTAAGAATTTTTGCATTTATGTTCATCAAGGATATTGGCCTATAGACTTCTTTTATTGTTATGTCTGGTGATTCAGGCTTCATAGAATAATTTAGGGGAGATTCACTCTTTCTCTGTCTTGTGGAATAGTGTCAATAGGATTGGTATCAATTCTTCTTTGAATGTTTGGTAGAATTCAGCTGTGAATCTGACTGGTCCTGGATATTTTTTGTTGGTAATATTTTTATTACTATTCTAATCTCACTGCTTGTTATTGATCTGTTCAGGATATCTAATTCTTCCTGATTTAAGCTAGAAGGGTGGTTCCTTATTCATCTCCTCTAAGTTTTCTTGTTTATGCCTGTAAGGGTGTTCATAGTAGCTTTAAATGATGATGTTGGTTGTAATAGCTCCCGTTTCATTTCTAATTAGCTTATTTGGATTTTCACTCTTCTTTTTTTGGTTAATTTTGCTAATGTTCTTTCAATTTTATTTGCCTTTTCAAAGAACCAGATTTTTGCTTCATTTATCTTTTGTATCTTTTTTGTTTCCATTTAATTTAGTTCTGCTGTGATCTTGGTTATTTCCTTCCTTCTACTGTGTTTGGGTGTGGTTTTTTCTTGTTTCTCTAGTTCTTTGAGGTGCAAACTTAGATTGTCTGTTTGTGCTCTTTCAGACTTTCTGATGTAGGCATTTAGGAGCTATGAACTTTCCTCTTAGCACCACCTTTGTTGTATCCTAGAGGTTTTGATAGATTTTGTTACTATTATTGTTCAGTTCAAAGAATTTTTAAATTTCCATCTTGATTTCATTGTTGGCCCAATGATCACTCAGGAGAAAGTTATATAATTTTCATGTATTTGCATGGCTTTGAAGGTTTCTTATGGAGTTGATTTCCAGTTCTATTCCACTGTGGTCTGAGAGAGTACTTGATATAATTTCAATTTTCTTAAATTTACTGAGACTTGTTTTGTGGCCTCTCATATGGTCTACCTTGAAGAAAGTTCCATGTGCTAATGAATAGAATGTATACTCTGCAGTTATTAGGTAGAATGTTCTGTAAATATATGTTAAGTCAGTTTGTTCAAAGGTATAGTTTAAATCCATTGTTGTTTCACTGACTTTCTGTCTTGATGACCTGTCTGGTGCTGTCAGTGAAGTATTGAAGTCCCCCACTATTACTGTCTTGCTGTCTATCTCATTTCTTAGGTCTAGTAGTAATTGTTTTATAAATTTTTGAGCTCCAGTGTTAGCTGCGTATATATTTAGAATTGTGATATTTTTCTGTTGGACAATGCCTTTTATTACTATATAATGTCCCTCTTTGTCTTTTTAAACTGCTGTTGCTTCAAGGATTTTTTCTCTGATATAAGAACAGCGACTCCTGCTTGCTTTTTGTGTCCATTTTCATGGAATGTCTTTTTCCACCCCTTAACTTTAGGTTTATCTGAGTCCTTACATGTTAGGTAAGTCTCTTGAAGGCAGCAAACAGTTTGTTGGTGAATTCTTATCCACATCCATTCTGCAGTTCTATATATTTTAAGTGGAGCATATAGGCCATTTACATTCAATGTTAGTATTGAGATGTGAGGTATTATTCTATTCATTGCGCTATTTGTTGCCTGTATACCTTTTTTTCTTTTATTGTATTCTTATGTTATAGGTACTGTGAGATTTATGCTTTAAAGAGGTTCTGTTTTTGTGTGTTTTCAGGATTTATCTCAAGATTTAGAGCTCCTTTCAACAGTTCTTACAGTGCTGGCTTGGTAGTGGCAAATTCTCTCAGCATTTGTCTGAAAAAGACAGTGTCTTTCCTCTATTTATGAAGCTTAGTTGTGCCTGATACAAGATTGTTGACTGATAATTGTTTGGTTTAAGGAAGCTGAAGATATAGCCCAATCTCTTCTAGCTTGTAGGGCTTCTGCTGAGAAATCTGCTGTTAATCTGATAGGTTTTCCTTTATAGGTTACCTGGTGCTTTTGCCTCACAGCTCTTAAGACTTTTTCCTTTGTCTTGACTTTTGATAACTTGATGACATACTGCCTAGGTGATTATTTTTTTGCGATGAATTTCCCAATTGTTCTTTGAGCTTCTTGTATTTGGATGTCTAGGTCTGTAGCAAGGCCAGGGAAGTTTTCCTTAATGATTCCCCGAATATGTTTTCCAAACTTTTAGATTTCTCTTCCTCAGGAACATTCCTTAGGTTTGGTCGTTTAACATAATCCCAAACTTCTCAGAGGCTTTGTTCATTTTTTCTTATTCTTTTTTCTTTGTATTGTTGGATTGCATTAATTTGAAAACCTTATCTTTGAGATCTGAAATTCTCCTGCTTGTTCGATCCTATTGCTGAGACTTTCCAGAACATCTTGCATTTCTCTAAGTGCATTCTTTATATCCTGAAGTTGTGATTTTTTTTTATTTATGCTATCTATTTCACTGAAGATTTCTCTTCTCATTTCTTATATGATTATTTTTTTCCTTAAATTGGACTTCACCTTTCTCTGGTGCCTCCTTGATTAGCTTAATAACTGACCTTCTGAATTCTTTTTCAGGTAAATCGGGAATTGCTTCTTGGTTCGGATCCACTGCTGGTAAACTATTGTGATTTTTGGGGGATGTTAAAGAACCTTGTTTTGTCATATTACCAGAATTGTTTTTCTAGTTTCTTCTCATTTGGGTAGGATATATCAGTGGAAAGATCTAGGGCTCGAGGCTATTCAGATTCTCTTGTCCCATAGGGTGTTCCCTTGATGTAGTACTCTCCTCTTTTCCTAGGGATGTCTCTTCCTGAGAGCCTAACTGTAGTGATTCTTATCTCTCTTCTGGATCTAACCACCCAGCAGCTCTACCAGGCTCTGGACTGGTGCTGGAGGTTGTCTGCAGAGTCCTGTGATAGGAGCCGTCTGCAGGTCTCTCAGCCATGGATACCAGCACTCGCTCTGATGGTGGGGGGTGGGTGTGAAATGGATTCTCTGAGGGTTCTTAGTTTTGGTTGTTTAATGCACTATTTTTGTCCTGGTTATCCTCCTTCCAGGAGGTGGTACTTCCACGAGAGTATCAGCTGTGGTAGTATAGGGAGGATCAGGTGGTGGGTGGGACCCTAGAACTCCCAAGAGCATGTGTCCTTTGTCTTCTGTTACCACGGTGAGTAGAGAAGGAGCATCAGGTGGGGGCAGGGCTAGGCATAGCTGAGCTCAGACTCTGCTTGGGCAGGGCTTGCTGTGACTGCCATGGGGGATGGAGGTCTCATTCCCAGGTCAATGGAGTCATGTTCCCAGGAGGATTATGACTCCCTCTGCTGTGTCAGGCAGGTTGTCAGGAAAATGGGAGAAAACCAGCAGTCACAGGCCTCACTGAGCTCCTTTGGAAAAGGAGTCTCCTATAAGACTATACAAAAGGACAGTCTCAATCCCACTGTGTCCCCCTTAACAGCACCGATTCGGTTTCCAGGCAGTGGGAAAGCAGGGCTAAGAACTTGTCCCAGGCTACCTGCCTCTCAGCTGTGAAAGCAAGCAGGGCTGTTGTGTTTCCCTGCCTGTGGAGTCTGCAAACCAGATTTATGCCCTTTCCCAAGTTCTGGCCTGGAGACTTTGCATTTGGTTGGAATTTTTACAAAGTTCAACTGGAGTTTTCCTTCTTCCTGTGGTGTTTTCCCAGTACCTCTGGCAGCTCTCCCCAAAGCACCTCTGTGAAACAAGTCCGGAATAGCTTCCCAGGGGACACAGAGCACCCGTAGATCTTTTTTCCGCTGCTTCCTCTACCCTTGTATTTCACTCGACTCTCTAAATTGACTCAGCTCTAGGTGAGGTCAGATCCTTTTCTCATGATCTAGACCTTCAGGTTCCCCAGTGTGGGTATGTGTTTGTCAGTGGACAGTCCCCCTTTTCCACTTTCACAGCTTGGGCACTCATGGTATTTGGGCTGTCTCCCAGGTCCTGCAGGAGCAATCTGCTTCCTTCAAAGGGTCTGTGAGTTCTCTCCACTTTGCTGGTTTATTCCTGCAGTAGTTCTAGAGCAAAAGTTTGTGATGCGAGTCTCCACAAACTGCTCTGTCTGTCCAAGTGGATGCCCTGCTGTGCATAGGTTTTTTTAACGTGATGTGATCCCCTTTGTTCATTTCTGCTTTGGTTACCTGTGCTTGTGAGGTATTACTCAAGAAATCTACCAACTCCAATGTCCTGCAGAGATTCTCCAATGTTTTCTTTCAGTTTCATAGTTTGAGGTCTTAGATTTAAGTCTTTAGTCTATTTTGATTTAATTTTTGTACATGGTGAGAGATGGGGGTCTGGTTTTATTCTTCTGCATATAGATATCCAGTTTTCTAAACACCGTTTATTGAAGAGATTGCCCTTTCCCCAAAGTATACTATTAGCAACTTTGCCAAAAATGGGTTTACTGTAGATGTATGAATTTGCTTCTGTGTTGTCTGTTGTCTTACAGTGGTCTATGTGTCTCTTTTTATGCCAGAACCATGCTGTTTTCGTTACTATAGCTCTGTAGTGTAATTTGAAGTCAAATAATGTGATTCCTCCAGCTTTTTTTTTTTTCTTTTTGCTCAGGATTCTGTGCCTTTTGTGGTTCCATATAATTTTTTTGAATTTTTTTTTCTGTTTTCTGTGAAGATTGTCATTGATATTTTGATAGAAAGTGCATTGAATCTGTAGATTGCTTTGGGTAATATGGAAATTTTAATAATATTGATTCTTCCAATTCGTGAACATGGAATATCTTTCCATTTGTGTGTGTGTCCTCTTCTATTTCTTTCAATAATATTTTGTAGTTTTCATTGTAGAGATCTTTCATTTATTTGGTTAAATTAAATCCTAGGTATTTTATTTGTAGCTATTGTAAACGGATTACTTTCTCGATTTCTTTTTCAGATTGTTTGCTGTTAGCATATGGATATGCTACTAATTTTTGTATGTTGACATTGTATCCTGCAACTGTATTGAATTTGTTTATCAGTCCTGATAGTTTTTGTGAAGTCCTTAGGTTTTTCCAAACATATAAGATCATATCACCTGCAAAGAAGGATACTTTGACTTTGTCCCTTCGTATCTGGATATCTTTTATTTCTTTCTATTTTTTGATTGCTCTAGCTAAGATTTCCAGTACTATGTTGAATAACAATGGTGAAAGTGGGTGTCCTCGTCATGTTTCAGATCTTAGAGAAAAAGCATTCAGTTTTTCTTCTCAGTGTGATATAGCTGTGGGTCTGTTGTATATGGCTGTTATTGTGTTGAGGTATATTCTTTCTATACCCACTTTTTAAGGGTTTTTAGGACTTTTGTGATGAAAGGAGATTGAATTATATCAACTGCTTTGTAAGCATCAATTGAAATGATCATATGGTTTTTGTCCTCCATTCTGTTGATACCATGTATCACACTGATTAATTTGCATATGCTGAGCCATCCTTGCATCCCTGGGATAAATCCTACTCCTACTTTGACATAATGAATGATCTTTTTAATGTGTCACTGAATTTGGTTGCTAATATTTTGTTGAGGATTTTTGCATCAATGTTCATTAGGGACACTGGCTTTTCTTTCTTTTTTTATGTGTCTTCATCTGGTTTTGATACCAGGGTAATACTGGCTTCATAGCATGAATTTGAAAGTATTTCCTTCTGCTCCTATTTTTTGGAAGTTTGAGTAGGGTTGGTATTAGTTTTTTAAATGTTTGGTAGAATTTAACAATAAAGACATTGAATCCCAGTCTTTTCTTTGCTGGGAGACATTTTATTATAGCTTTGATCTTGTTACTTGTTATTGGTCTGTTCAGGTTTTAGATTTCTTCATGGTTCAATCTTGGTAGGGTGCATCTATCTAGGAATTTATCCATTTCTTCTAGGTTTGCCAATATCATTGTATATAGTTGCTCATAGTAGCCTCTAATGATCCTTTGAATTTCTGTGGTATCAGTTGTAATGTCTCCTTCTCCATCTAGGATTTTGATTATTTAGGTCTTCTCTCTTTTTCTCTTAGTCTGGCTAAAAGTTTGTCTATTTTGCATATCTTTTCAAAAATCAACTTTTCATTTTCTTGATCTTTTGTGTTGTTTTCTTAGGTTGTGTATTTGAAGTTTTCTACTTTTTTGATGTAGTTTACAGCTTTAAACTTTCCTCTTAGTACTGCTTTCACTATATCCCATAGATTTGGGTATGTTATGTTACCATTGTCATTTGTTTCAAGAAATTTAATAATTTTTTTTTTCTTAATGTCTTCATTGTCCCACTGATCATTCAAGAACATAGTGTTTAATTTTAATGTGTTTGCATAGTTTCCAAAATTCCTCATGTTATTGATTTCTAGTCTTATTTAATTGTGGTCAGAGAAGATACTTGATATAATTTCATTTTTTTGGAATTTTTTTATGGCTTGTTTTGTGGCCTAACACATGATCTATTCTTCAGAATAATCCATGTGCTGAGGAAAATAATGTGTATTGTGTATTCATTAGATGAAATGTTCTGTAAATATATGTTAGCTCCCTTGGGTCTAAAATTACAGATTAAGTCTGATGTTTCTTTGTTGATTATCTCTAAATGATCTCTCTAATGCTTAAAATGAGAAGTTGACATCTCCAGCTATTATTGTTTTGGGGCCTAGCTCTCTCTTTAGCTCTAATAATATTTGCTTTATATATCTGTGTGCTCCAGCACTGGGTGCACACTTATTTAAAGCTGTTATAGCCTCTTGTTGAACTGACCCTTTATCATCATAAAATGACTCTATTGTCTCTTTTTGTAGTTTCTGTTTTGAAATCTGTTGTGTTGGATATAAGCATAGCTACTCCTACCCTTTTTCTCTTTAAACAGGCATGAAATATCTTCTTTTATTCCTTTATTTTCAGTCTATATGTGTCTTTATTGGTGAAGTGTGTTTTTGGTAGGCAACAGATCATTGGGTCTCATTGTTTTTAATCCATTCTGCCACTATGTCTTTTGATTGGAGAGTTTAGTCCATTTGCATTCAATATTATTATTGATAAGTAAGAACTTAGTCCTGCCATTTTGTTACCTGTTTTCTGTTTGTTTTGTGGTCCTCCTTTTCTTCCTTCTTGTCTTCCGTTTAGTAAAGATGATTTTCTCTGGTGGTTATGTTTTAATTTCTTGCTTTTTATTTTTTGTGAATCTGATGTATGTTCTTATTTGATGTTACCATTAGGCTTGCAAATAATATTTTGTAAGCCATGATTTTAAACTGATAACAACTTAACATGATTATGTAGACTAAAAGCAAGAAAAGAGAAAATGAATAAAAACTCTACCCTTTAAGTTTGTCCTCCTGCTTTTTAACTTTTTGTTGTTTTTCTATTTATATCTTTTTGTATTGTCTATGTGTTGAAATGTTGTTATAGTTACTATTTTGATTAGTTCATCTTTTAGTTTTTCTAGTCAAGATATAAGTAGTTTACATACCACAATTATAATTTTATAATATTATGTGTTTTTCTGTTTACTTACTATTACCAGTGAGTTTTACACCTTTATAAAATTTCTTATTGCTTATTAACATCATTTTCTTTCAGAATGAAGAAAACTCCCTTTAGAATTTCTTGTAGAACAGATCTAGGGTTAATGAAATCCCTCAACTTTCGTTTGTCTCAGAAAGTCTATTTCTGCTTTATGTTTAAAGAATATTTTCACCAGATATACTATTCTAGGGTGATTCTTTTTTCTTCACCACTTTAAAAATGTCATGTCACTCTTTCCTGGCCTGTAAGGTTTCCACTTAAAAGTCTAATGCCAAATGTACTGGAGCTTCATTGTGTGTGTGTGTTTGTGTGTGTGTGTGTGTGTGTTTGTGTGTGTGTGTGTGTGTTTATATATATATATATTCTCTTGCTGCTTTTAGGATCTTTTCTTTATTTTTGACTTTTGGAAGTTTCATTATTAAATGTCTTGAGGTAGTCAAGGTAACCTTACTTGGGTTAATTTTTCTTGTGGTTCTATAACCTTTTTGTACTTAGATATTAATATATTTCTCTGGATTTGGGAAGTTCTCTGCTATTATCCCTTTGAATAAGCTTTCTACTCCTATCTCTCTCTCTCTATCTCCTCTTTAAGGCCAATAACTCTTAGTTTTGGCCTTTTGAGTCTATTTTCTAGATCTTGTGAATATGCCTTATTATTTTTTTCTTCTCTCCTCTGACTGTATATTTTCAAATGGCCTGTCTTTAAACTCACTATTTCTTCCGCTTGATCAATTCTGCTGGTAAGAAACTCTGATGCATTCTTCAGTACGTCAGTTACATTCTTCAACTCCAGAATTTCTGCTTGATTCTTTTAAATTATTTCAATCACTTTGTTAAATTTATCTTATATAATTCTAAATTATTTCATGTGTTTTCTTGAATTCTGTTGAGTTTCCTCAAAGCAGTGATTTTGAAACCTTTGTCTAAAAGGTCACATATTTCTATCTCTCCAGGATTGGTCCCAGGTGCCTTCTTCAGAACGTTTAGTGAAGTCATGTTTTCCTGGATGATTTTGATGCTTGTGGGTATAGTTTTTGAAATCTGGGCCTGTTGTACCCATTCTTTTCAGAAAGGCTTTCCAGGTATTTGTAGGGTCTTGGGTGTTGTGATCTAAGTTTGTAGTCACTGTAGCTGTATCTGCATTTGGGGATACCCCATGCCCAGTGATCCTGTGGCTCTTGCAGACTCATAGAGGTACTACCTTGATGGTCTTCAATAAGATCCAGAATTCTTAGGATTACCCGGCAGAGACACTTGTTCTATTTTCTTACTTTCTTCAAAACAAACAGAGTCTTTCTCTTTGCTGAGTTTCCCAAAGCTTGTGGAGGGGTCATATAAGCACCCCTGTGACCACTGCCATGATGACTGCACTGGGCTAGACCTGAAGCCAACACAGCACTGGCTCTCACTCAAGGCCTGTGGTAACCACTGCCTTGATACCACCTATGTTCAGTCAAGTCCCTAGAACTTGACAATCAGCAGTTGGCACAGCCTGCCAGGATTGTGCCATTCCCTTCAGGGCAGCAAGACCTGTCCCCCGCCCTCCCAAGTCCCAGGCAGATCTAGAGATGCTTTCCAGGAGCCAGGACCTGGAGTTGGGAACCTTAGGAATCTACCTAGTACTCTATTCTACTGCAGCTGAGCTGGCACCTAAGCTACAAGACAAAGTCCTTCCTACTCTTCCCTCCCCTTTCCACCGGCAAAGGAATCTCTCTCCAAGACCATCACTGCCCAGGCAAGTACTGCTTAGCTGCTGCCCATGTTCACTCAAGGCCCAAGGGCTCTTGAGTCAGCTTGTGGCAAATACTGCCAGGTCTGGAACTCTCCTTTCAGGGCATTAGGCTCCCCTCTGGCCCTCCCAGGGCAGGTCCAGAAATACTTTGGAATTGAGAATCCCAAAAGCCTGCTTTTGTGTACTGTGGCAGAGCTGGTACCTAAGCTGTCAAACAAAGTTCCCTTTACTCCTCCTTCTTCTTTCCCAAGAAGGAGTCTCTCCCTGTAGTCATCACAGCTGAGAATGTGCCGGGTGATGCCTGATGCCAGCACAACTCTAGGTCTCACCCAAAGCTCACCGTAAGTACTGCCTGGGTGTTGCTAGTGATTATTCAGGGTCCAAGGGCTCTTTAGTGAGCAGATGATGAATTCTTTCAGGACTGGGTCCTTTCTTTCAAGGCAGTTGGTTTTCTTCTGGCCCAGTGTGTGTCTAGAAATGTTGTCCAGGAGTTAGAGCCTGGAATGGGGACCTCACAACTCTGCCTGATACTGTATATGAGTCATGTGGCTGAACTGATAGTCAAGTTGCAAGACAACGTCCTCTTTACTCTTCCTTCTTCTCTCCTCATGTGAAGCGAAGGAGTCTTTCCTGGAGCTGCTAGATGCACTGCCTGGGGTTGAGGGAGGGGTGGTGCAAGCACTCCCTTGGTCATCCAAACTGGTGTCGCACTAGGTTGCTTGCCCCTAAAGTTCACTTGCTCTGAGCCCAGCACAGCACTAGAACTTGCCCAGAAATTTCAGTCATTGTGGTCCAGACTGCCTTTTAAATTTATTTAGGACCCCAGACTCCTTTAGCCCGTGGTGGCAAGGCTTGCAAAAACTCAAGTTCTGACCACTGGGATAAGTGATTTTCCCCTGGCCAGAGCTGAACTAAATGCACCCTCCATAGGCACTGGCTGAATTCTGCTCAGTGTTACTTTCTGCTGTGACAGAGAAGTATTGAATTCCAATGCAAAATTCTGTGATCACTGCACTATCCTTCCCCCAAACACACAGATTGTCACTCTGTGCCATGCGGCTGCTGCTGGAAGATTGGGGAGAGGTGGCACTGACAACTCAAGACCGTCTTTCCTATCCTCTTCAGTGTCTCCTTCAGTGATAAGAAGTTAAAAGGAAGTGCTGTGATCACTCACCTGGTTTTTTATTCTTCTGAAGGTACTTGTTTTGTGTGGATAGTTGTTCAATTTGGTGTTCCTGCAGGGATAATTATCAGTGAAGGCTTCTATTCGACCATCTTGCTCCTCTTCCACACCACAAAACATTTTAAAAAAATAAAAGATCAAAGAATATGCATCAGGTAAATACATTAACATAGTTAATATAAAACACATAATTATGAATATTATTATGCTAATGAGACCACACATATCTCAAGATTTGAAAAAGACTTTCAATTTAATTTACAAAGCAAGATTCATGCACACACACACACATAGTACAGACTATACACTGATAACAGAGGATATCATCTTGAAATCAATCATGAGACCTCTACAACATTGATTTTATGTTAAGATCAGTTAGGTAACAAGTAAATCAGCATTAACTTTTGTAAAGTAGAAATATTATGAACAACAATCTGATCACTATGCAAAAACACTCAGATATAACCAAAAAAAAAAAAATTTTAAAAACCACAAAATGTCTTTTTGTTGGAATTTATATGCAATCTCATGTAAAGGCAAAATGCAAATTTAAAATATAGAATTTGTAAAAAAAAAACAACACTACTTATCAGAATATGTGGGTACATTAAAACAATGTTTGAAGAAAACAATAGCCATAAATACTCTTGCAAATATAAGACAAAATAATAAAAGTAAGAAAATTAAATATTTCAGTAAACAAAAACCTTAGAAAGATATAAGAAAGTAAACTTTGAAAATGCTCAAAGAAGAAAATAATAATTGGAAAAAGATATTACTCATGTACAGAATAGGTAAGAGAATAGAGAGACAGCACTCTTGTGACACAGGTACAGGAAAGTTTACAGATAAGAGTGGAGCAGGATCACCCCAATCTAAAACAATCTAAAAACAAGATAATGCTAAGAAATTTAAAATTAGAGTGAGATATAGGTAATAGAAACAGTAAAACTCAAATCTAGCTCAATACCTAACTTGATTGACTAATGACCCAACAGAAAAAATGTGCCTGTTCTTAGGCATAATTACTACTGACCTCAGCCACTACTGGTTTAGATAGAATGTCTGCCACTCAATAAAAAATGACAAGATACTAAAAAGCGAGAAAATGCCATTCACTGTCAAGAGGCAAAGCAATCAGCAGAATCAGACCCAGAGGTGATCCAAATGTTGGAATCATCAGACAAGAAATTAAACGTAACTATGACTAATATGCTAACGTTTCCAGTGGAAACAGTGGACAACATTCATAAACAATACACAGATGAGAAGTTTCTGAAGAAAGAAAGATGCTCTAAGAAAAAAACACGTACAGAAATACTAAAAATAAAAACACATGGTAACAAATATGAAGAGTGCTCTTGATGAGCTTATCAGTAGAGTCAACACAGCTGAGGAAAAAAAAAAATCAGTGAACTTGAAGATGGGTCAATAACAATTACCCAACTGAAGCACAAGGAGAAAAATAAGTGGGAGCTGATTGAGGGATGGCACAAAACAGAGCAATGTAGAGCTGTGAAACAATATCAAATGATCTAATGATGTCAAGAATAAGGAAACAATATTTTAAAATTCTCTTTTTGAAAAACAAAATATACATGACACTAGTTTTTCTGAGCAAGAAAAATTGAGGACATGTTAAAAAGACACAGAAACCAACATGAGAAGTTCTCATTGGCTAAGTCTGGGAATTTTTGAGAAATAAAATAAATAGTAGGAAAAATTACAATCCAGAGATTAAAATAAAAAATGATGGATCTATACCGATATAACTGATAAATGAATTAATGAAAGAATAAGTGAGTAAATGAGACAATTTTTCCTTCAACTAATACATACAGAAGGAACAGTGGAAATAGAAAATCACTATTTGAGAAACATCACAGTATTATTTGTTTCAGACGAGAATCATCAGTGGATGCTAAAATTAGTGGGTGAAAGTATGAGAAACAAGATATTTACATGATTTCAAAATAATGCTACATAAACTATTTCTTAATTACAAATAGAAAAATAACCATAATTAAGACACACAGCATATATCCCCTTAACCAAGTGATATAAATGCCACTAGTAATAGCACAAAGTAGCATGTACCTCTTGATAATTATGCCTAAAAACAGGCACATTTTTTCTGTTGGGTCATTAGTCAATCAAGTTAGGTATTGAGCTAGATTTGAGTTTTACTGTTTCTATTACCTGTAGCTCACTCTGATTTTAAATTTCTTAGTATTATCTTGTTTTTAGATTGGGGTCTCTGGTATAGGAAAAGCCTTCCAATGATCCCTTGATAAGAACACAAGATCAATTTTGCAGCATCTTTGCCAAAAATTTAAATCAGAATTAAATAATAGGGAAACATTAGACAAACTCAAATTGAGAGTCAGTCTATAAAATAAATGTCTGGTATTCTTTAAAAGTGCTGAGGTAATGAAAAACAAAGACAAACTGAAGAACTTTCCATATTGGAAGAGATATTAACTAAATAAATAATACCCAAATGTAGCATCATAACCTGTATTGAATCCTGGACCAAATGGAGCATTAGTGAGACAGTTGGAGAACTTTGAATAAAGTCTGTAGATTAGATAATAATATAGCCTATCAATAATATTGCTTCAATCATAGTAAGATTTAACTGTTGGCAACTGTGGGTGAAAGATATAGAACAGTTTTTGTACTATTTTCGCATCTTGTTTTGAAACCTGAAATTATTTTAAAACATAGTCATGCATCACTTAATGATGAGCAAAATATTGTTATGTGGAGCATAACTGACACAAGTTGTTAAAATTTTTAAAGTTCAAAAAAAGTAGTGATATAAGACAACAGCCTGCTGCCATGGTCATATTTCTTGTCTATGTACTTTCTAATGCACAAAACTAACCATGACTCCCTCCTTTTCAAAATCATCTAAATCCCTGGCCCTCCTTACCTGGTTCCTACTATCTCACGAGACTCAGCTCTTACCACTCCCCAGCCCATACCCTGGGTTACCGCCATCCTGAGTTTTTTTTTAATGTATCAGCTTCTCCCAAGCTCGTGGGTTGTCAGAGGCCCCTTATTTTGAGCCTGTAGCACTCGTTTTGGGCCTAGGGCATTGGACATCCAGAGAAGATTGCTTTCACTCTCCTCTAAAAGATGAAATGATTTTCAGTTAAAATCACATAATAATGAATAACACTTACTAGTTTCCTAATTTGTTTACTAGTTTGAAAACAGACAATTCACAATTTTAAAAGAAGAATAATGTCACTTCGGAAGGTATTATTAAAATCTGCAAAATATATCACATGTGAATTAAATCTGTCCTTATCTGTTACAAAATAATTACAACTTGTAGTTAGTACTATTTCCCTGTTTTTTTTTTGTTTTTTTTTGTTTTTTTTTTTTAACACAAACAGTGGTCACAATAGCATGAAGTAACTTTAGCCCTGTCATCTTTCTTGTGGTGGGAGGCATGGGAGGAGGAGGACTGACAGTATAACCAGGGGTTATCTGGATTAACTTCTGTGTAGAATAAAATGTTTCTTAAAGAACATGTAACAAACATGCCCTAATTTCCTGCTTATGTATACATTATTCAAACTCAACAGTAAGTTCTACAATTATTTAGAACTTAGACCAACAATTTTTTTTAAATATCGTTGATATTATTGATATTATTTAGAATTGCCAGTACCTGGCGATAATAAAAAATACATAACATTGAGTTGATTTAGTTGATTCCATTATTGCTTTTAGTTTCTCCACAGTGTTCCCCCTCAATACCTGCACCTGGCTGTTCCTCCTGCCAGCCCACCTCTGAGATGAAACTGCATAACTATGTTTTCTTCTCTGATTATCACTATCACCCTGCTTTGTAATAGCTTACTGATATATCTATCTCTTCTAGGATATTGTGAGCTCTCTGAAGGCAGAGACCATGCTTTATTTATTCATTACTATATCTGCAATATTTGCTGCACAACAGATTCTCAATAACTGTTTGCTGAAAGAAGATTCAATAAATACATGCATACAAGAAGTGGCTGAGATTCCTGTACATATAAGCCTGACAAAGTTAAAAAACAAACAAACAAAAACTCCAAATTCAACACTTCCCAAAGTCTTAGGACTTTGTAACTGAAGTCAGTACAAACTTCTGATGAAGCAGAGGAGGTGATCCCAACCAAAGGCCAAACTCCCCTATCTTTTCATCAAATACTGCAGAAATACCAGGTGGTAAAAAACTCAAAAGCGGTGTCAGACAATACTGGATTAATATCCCAGCTCTGCCACTTAACTTAGTGACAACATTTGAAATGTTTGGAAATTTGCTTGACCTTACTAAGCCTCGGTTCTCTGACTAATTAAAGTAGGCATAATCCCTACAGCACATAGGTCTCTTGTGAAATATACATGAAATGCTCTGTTGTCATGTCTGGCAGAGTCTGGCCATAGCAATGGCTAAGTAAACGTTGGTTGCCATCCATTCTGCTCATTTTTTCTGACAACCGAGCTGAAACACACTCCAAATTAATATCTACTGCATGTATAAAACCCAAAGGACAGCATCTGTGTAGCATGTTATTTCCCTTAACATAGGAAATGTCTGATACAATTTGGGGATGTGGCAATTGTAAATATTTTTCATCAATTACAAGAAGATGCAGTCCTGGAACTCCAAGCTGCCCTGGATGCTGTCAGGACTATCCAGGGTGCCCAGTGGGAGCCTGAAAGAGCAATTGAAGAACAGTTTCCTACATTCCTGTGGGAGGTTTGTATAACACCAATGGGGGGCTGTGGAGTCCAAAAGCAAGGATTAACCAGCATCATGTTCTCTTCTTTCAGTACATACTTAATTGGCGTCTGTTACTCAACCTGACCAGCTTCCAATAATCACAACTAATTTTCCAATTTGACAGGACATAATTAGAGGAAGAGAAAAAGAGCACACAGGGGGATTTGTGTAGTCATGGATAGATAATCAAGATTTTTAATTGAATTTCATGTTTGAGCTTAAGCCTCTCATTGGAGAGTCTTTATTAGATCTATCATTAGCAAAATTATTTGATTCTCTTTTCCTTGTTATTTCAAATTGGCCAGCAAAAGAAAAGTATGATGTCTCAACATATATGTTTCTTGGGAAAAATAATTGAAATGATGCAAATGATAGTTAAATCCAGTGCTACCTAATAGAACTTTCTGCAGTGAAGAAAATGTTCTATTCTGTACTAAGCAATACAGTAGCTACTAGCCACATGTTAAGGTTACTGAGTACTTGAAATGTAGCTAGTACAACTGAGGAACTGAAGTTTTAATTTTATTTAATTAAAACTAATTTAAATTTAAATAGTCACATGTGGGCTGTGACTACTGTGACGAAAAGAACAGATAAGAAACTACAATAAATGCCAAGTCACTGAATGTTACCATGCTTTCAGAGTATTGGTGTTGAGCCGCATTGCTAAAGGGCTGCCTGACTCCACGCTTCAGACTTTCCTGCATATTCCTGTCCATCTTGCGCTCCTCCATGTTGTTTTAAATGTCCTCCACTGAAGTCTAGCTATCATTTTCTGATGTCTACCTCATAAACAGTCCTTTTCCTGGTTTTCTGAGGCATCTGCAGTTGATTTCTGTCATTATTATCTGTTTTGCACCTGTTTCCCCTTTAGGTAATAGCTCCCCAGTTTTCTTTGGAGCAATGTCTCTTCCCCAAACCAGTCAAGTGGTTTGAGTGCAACTGACTCCATCCTGGGTCCTCAGGATGTCTCCTCAGAAGTCAGTAGGTTGAACACAGTTGAGGAACGAATCCTGAAGATAACTCTATAGAAATTTCTAAAACTGAAAAGCAAGGAGAAAAGGGAATTAAAATAAAATAAAAATATTCTTGGCAGAATATCCAAGAACTAAGAGACAATTACAAGAGGTATAAACAGGCACATAAAGGGAATATTAGGAGAAAAATAGGTCAAAAAGGAGCAGAAGAAATATTTAAAGTAATAACGACTGAGAAATTTCCAAAATTAATGACAAACAATAATCCTCAGTTCCAGAAAATTCAGAGAAAACCAGACAGGGTAAATATCAAGAAGTCTACACTTAGACATCACATTCAAACTACAGACAATAAATGATAAAGAGAAAATCTTGAAAGAGGGTTGGAGAGAGCACCTTACACATAAAAGAACAAAGTCAAGAACTATATGGCACCTTTCTTTAGAAACCACAAAAGCAATAAATAAATACATAAATAAGAAAAAAATAAAAAAGAAAGACAAAAAGAAAGAAAAGAAAAAGGGTGGAGTAAAATATTTGAAGTGTTGAAAAAAAAATCCCACTAACCTAAAATTCTGTATCCTGCATAATTATCCTTCAAAAATGAAGGAAAAATAAAGACTTTCTTAGTCTTTACTTTTCTACAATAAACAAAAACTGAGGAAACTCTCTCAGTAGGTCTGCCTTGAAAGAAATGTTTAAAAAAATTAGAGAAAAAATATCTCCAGGTCAGAAACTCAAACCTACATAAAGAAAGGAATAAATAATGACAAAATTAAATACATACTATATTTTTCTTAATTATAGTTGATCTAACATATAATGAGTTAAAAACAATAGAAACAATGTATTTAGTGATATTGCTTATGGATATGTGAAATGAATGACAACCATGTTATAAGGGATAAGAATGAGGAATTAGGAAAACTGTTTTCATAAGTTACTTTCACTATCCGGGAAGCAGTACATGTTGTTTGAAAGTGGGTTACATTAGTTGTAAATGTATATTGCAAACTCCAGTAAACCCACTGATAATATTTTTAGAATAAGTATAATTGATATTCCACTGAAAGAAAATTGAATTATATAAAATGTTCCATTAAAAGCAGAGAAGGCAGAAAAAGAGTGGAACACAGAAAAACAAACAAAGAACAAGAACAATAAATAAAAAAACATTTAAAAATAAGATAGACATTAAGCCAGTTGTATCAGAAATCACTTTAAATATGAATTGTCTAAATATACCAATCAAAAGACAGAGATGGCCAAAGTGTACTGAAAAACAAAAAACAAAAGCAAGACCTAACTACATGTTGTCTACAAGAAATCTACTTTAAATTTAAAGACATGCGTAGATTCAAATTGAAAGAATGAAGAAAGGTATACCATGCTAACGCTAATCAAAAGAAACCTGGAGTAGCTATACTAACTTCAGATAAAGCAGACTTCAGAATAAGGAAAATTATCAGGGATCAAGAAAGGCACTACATAATGATAAAAGGGTCAATTCTCCAAGAAGTTGCAACAGTCCTTAATGTGCATGTGCCTAACAACAGGACATCAAAAGAGAGGAGGCAAAAATTGAAAGACAAGGAGAAATCTACGAATAAGCTATTATAGTTGAGATTTTGACACTAATAGCAATCGACAGATCCAACAGTCAACTATGTAAGGACATATAGTTGAATAGAAAAGTATCATCCATCAAATGAATGTAGTCGATATTTACATAATACCTCATCTGACAATAGAAGGATACATATTCTTCTGAAGCTCACATGGAATATTCACCAAGATAAACAATACTTTGGAAGATAAAACATTCCTTAACAAATTGAAAAGAATATAAATTATACAATATCTCTTTCCAGACCACAGTGGAATTTAACCGGATGTCAATAACAAAAACATAGCTGGAAAATCTCCAAATACTTGGAGATTAAATGACACATTTCTAAATAACATGAGTCAGAGAAGATATCTCAAGATAAATTTTAAAACATTTTGAACTATCATGAATGGATATTAGATTTTGTCAAATGCATTTTCTGGATCCATTGATGTGCTCACATGTGATACGTTTTCTTCTTTAGCCTGCTAATATAGCATATTTCATTACTTGGTTTCTAAATGTTGAAACATCCTTGAATAGTTGGGATAAATCTCACTTGCATGGCATATCATTCTTTTTATACATTGTTGGATTCAGTACGCTGATATCCTATTGAATATTTTTACATCTATATTAATGAGGGATATTAGGTTGTAGTTTTCTTTTCTTATAATTTCTGTGTCTGGTTTTAGTATTAGAGTAATGCTAGCTGCATACAATGTGATAGGAAGTGTTCCCTCTACTTTTAACTTCTGAATAAGATTGCAAATAGTTGGCATAATTTATTTTTAAGTGTTTGATGAAATTCATCAGTAAAACCATATGGGCCAGGTGCTTTCTGTTTTAGAAGATCATTCATTATTGATTCAATTTTTAAATAGGTATAGGCAGGCCTATTTGGGTTATCTATTTCTCCTCATGTGAGTTTTGATAGATTTGTGTTATTCAAGGAATTGGTCCATTCATCTAAGTTATAAAATTCATGGGCATTGGGTTGTTAATAATATTCTTTTGCTATTCTTTTAATGTCCATGGGCTCAGTACTGCTAGCCCCTCTTTTATTTTTGAAATGAAATATTAGTCATTTGGGTCTTTTCTTTTTTATTGTTTTTTTTCTTAGTAGTCCTAGCTAGAGGATTATTAATTGTATTTTATTCAATATACATTTGTGCCTTTATTTTCCCATTTGTAAAATGTGGTTATTTTTCAAAGAACCAGCATTTGATTTTGTTGATTTTCACTACTGATTTTCTGTTTTTAATTTCACTGATTTCTGCTCTAATTTTTATTATTTCTTTTATTCTGTTTTTTTTGGATTTACTTTACTTTACTTTTTATAGCTTGCTAAGGTGGAAGCTTTGGTTATTGGTTTGATCTTTCTTCTTTCCTTTTATATGTATTCCCAAGGTCATGGAAGAGCCATCTGATATGGCCCCATGATTCAAAGAGCCCTCCAGTGTGTGATTTATGGCATATTTCAGTGTGTAATGTAAATGAGAGAAGCTGGTGTCATTAGAAGGAGTCAGGAACAAGATTGTCACATAAAGTGGCATAAAAGTCTTAACATTGGAGAATCTCTATGGTAAACATGTTGCAAAACCACTTTATGGGCACTGCTATTCCACTTTCCTGAAATGAATTCCATGGTCTATTCACATTTTCCTTGATATTTTTTCAAGTCACTGTAGTATAGGAAGAACAAAAGCTCTGCAGTCAGGTGGCCTAAGTTTATTTCTGATTCCATCACTTATTTGCTGAGTGACCCTGGACAAGAAGCATCTCATCTTTGTGCCTTGACTTTCCCATTTGTAAAATGTGGGTAACAACTGTGATTATTTCATGGAGTTGTGGGGATTACAATCAGGTAATTCATGTAAGATGTCTCTGACTTTATCTGGCACATACCATTGAGCTCTTCCTCTTGCCCAAATGTCATTAGTAACTCTCATCACCAGGCTATGACCGGACTGCTTTGCCAAGCTACTTTCTTTCCTTCTTTTTGTATAATACTCTTTATCTTAAAGCCAGAATCACAGAAAACACTTTTGGGAAATGTTATTCTATAATTTAATATTTAATATTGGAATCACCAGTCCTAAGATCTGCTTCTTGAAAAGAGAATTTTTTGGTCAAAACATTAGCAAATTTCATCCCCTTTTGGAGAGACACAAAACACATTTATGTATTAAGGGCTCTGTTAAGTCCCGTAATACAAAAGTTCTTAACCACGGGTTTTCTAAATTCATCTGCTGACACAATCTCTCTTTTCGTCAACTAATAACTATTAATATTTTGCAGAATGTGTACTAATTGGAAAATACTCTAAGCAATGCTGGACCCCAAACCGATCAATCCTCTCTGCTCCCATTATTTATCGCCTTGCCCTTTTACCATTGCACACACAATCTAAGATTTTAAATCTTTTCCAAATTGTGTCTGTATTATTGGGATGAATTTCTCTTGAGATATTTGGAAGAGCGTGGCCATTCTGTGTCACCTCTCTGAAGGATAATATTTCTCCTTGCTATTTGTGATATTTCCTGCATCAAAACCCCACAACCAAAAGAATTGTAAAGTGGTGGGCAAATGCTCAGTCCAATGTGGGTCTGCTATTTGTAATGTATTGAGTTCTGGAAGACAGGAAATATTCTACAACAGGCACTCCAATGTCATACAACATCATAGAGAAGCCTCTTGAGAAGAACGCTTAAGGGGCAGCAAGTCCCAGGACACTTAACTGGGAAATGAAGAGAACTGAGAGAAAGCCAGAATTTATGGAACTGCCTTGCTCCCCTTTCTGCTTAGAATAACCAATTACCTGATTTATAATCCTTTGGGTATATACCCAGTAATGGGATCACTGTTTCAAATGGCATTTCTAGTTCTAGTTCCTGGAGTAATCACCACACTGTCTTCCACAATGGTTGAAGTAGTGTACACTCCCACCAACAGTGTAAAAGTGTTCCTATTTCTCCACATCCTCTCCAGCACCTGTTGTTTCCTGACTTTTTAATGATCGCCATTCTAACTGGTGTGAGATGGTATCTCATTGTGGTTTTGATTTGCATTTCTCTGATGACCAGTGATGATGAGCATTTTGTCGTGTGTCTGTTGGCTGCATAAATGTCTTTTTTTGAAAAGTGTCTATTCATATCCTTTGCACACTTTTTGATGGGTTGTTTGATTTTTTCTTGTAAATTTGTTTAAGTTATTTGTAGATTCTGGATATTAACTCTTTGTCAGATGGGTATATTGCAAAATTATTCTCCCATTCTGTGGCACATATAACCATGGAATACTGTGCAGTCATAAAAAAGGATGAGTTCATGTCCTTTGTTGGGATATGGATGTGGCTGGAAACGATCATTCTGAGCAAACTATCATAAGGACAAAAAACCAGACACTGCATGTTCACTCATAGGTGGGAAATGAACAATGAGAACACTTGGACACAGGGTAGGGAACATCATACACTGGAGCCTGTTGTGGGGTTGGGGGAGAGGGGAGGGATAGCATTAGGAGAAATACCTAATGCAAATGATGAGTTAACGGGTGCAGCACACCAACATGGCACATGTATACATATGTAACAAACCTGCACATTGTGCACATGTACCCTAGAACTTAGAGTATAATTTTTTTAAAAAAGAATAACCAATTACAAAATGTCCAAGATCCAAGCAAACTATAACAAGGATATAAAACAAACCAGTATTAGCAAAACAACATTGTTACCAAAGAAAAGGAAATATCCACCATTTGTTTTTTGGCTCGTGAGGTTGCCTTTAAAAGGATGACCTAGTCTAAAAGAATTGGATCTAGTTTCCAGAGCTAGGAAATATAAACCAGACACAGCATGCTTGTGAGACTGTCAAAAAGAATTGGAGCCCCTCTGAATTGGGAAAAGGCACTTCCTCTGGTGGCGGGAACTTATCTTGCTCAATGCATGTCAATATGACCACACATCATAGAGTCTCATATTCTGCAGATGAAAGACATTATCCCACCCAGGAAGATACTAGTTATTCCTCCCAAATGAATCTGAAGAGGTCAGACTCATATGGATACCATTTGTGGAGTGTTTATATGAAAACCATGAAATTTAACTTAATAGCCTGAAGAAAATAATAAACAAACAAAAAAACTTTTCAAAAAGGCAAGTATGAAAAAATGTAATAAAGGTTTATAGTTGCCTTCAAGATCTGTTTTAGGAGGTTGCCTCCAAGATCTGTTTTAGGAATGCCATTATTCCTTGAACTGTGTTCCTTAGAATGCCAGAATTTAGCAAGAATCTGAGAAAAAAATGTTAGCTCAGAATCAGCTCATCATAATCTGTGCTCTATAGTCCCTATTGGAAATGATATGTTAAGGACTTTGAAAGTCCTAGAATAAAAAACAAAACAAATGTTTGTTTCATTCTGGTTTATTTCAACTTCCCTCTAATGTATATAAGCATATAACCATTTTATTTGGAACATCATTTAAGTTCATTGCAGTCAAGTAGTAATGTTAATCATTTCTTCTCTAGATATTAGGCAACTCAAAGTTTAAAACACCTGTCTCTACTGATTGGACAAGCGAAAATGTTTCTGGTAGGAAAATGTTTTGAGAGGCTTAGAATGTCTGTACAAATACATCTCAGGTGCCATGTTGCTGAATGCCCACAAAAGTGAGCCTACCTTATCTGTAAAACTAGTGAAGTGAATGACTCTCTCCAGAATATGCCACTATTTTTTAGGCTCCCCTACAATGAGGGATTTTTCTCCTGAACAAAATACAGAGCAAACAAAAGATGATAAAAGTTATGATTTGATTAAAGGAAAAAATAACAAACTCCATAAAATTGCATGAGGTACTGTCAACAATTAAATTATCTATTCAACAAAGGTTCCTGGGAAAGAGGATGGTCTCCTCTCACTGGACTGAATCTGTGTTACCTCCAGGAGGGAAGAGCTCATCTGGGAAGGAAGTCAGCTAGGAAAAGAGCCAAATCATGAGACGGAGGGAAAAACTGGATCCCTGATATATCTATATATAATGTGGGAGCCCCTGATCTATCTATACCGGGAGCCAGAAACATTTATCAATGTTTTTAGGATTATTTCTGTGATCAAACATAGAAAATCTAATTCTGACTGACTTTATCAAAAAGTAATTTTACATTACGTTTTTCAAAAATGACCACAATCACATTTCCAGTCCCAAATGCTTTTCTTAAACATTGCTCTTCCTCTTCTCTTGGACCTGACCTCCACTGAGTGCTCCAACCGATGGAGGATGGCAGAACTGATGCCATGTGAATTTCCTTGTTGGGTCATAAAAAAGATGCAGTTTCTGCCTTGTTAGGTGGTAGAATGGGGCATTCCCTCAGAGTAAAAACTTGTCACTCTGATGTAAGGAAGCCCACACTAGCCTATAAGAAAAGAACACATGAAGAGTTCCCTGGAGATAGAAGCTGGAGCCCCTCAGGTGACCATCAGCATCAATTGCCAAGCCTTCAGATGATTCTAGCCCCCAGCCCTCAGGCCACCATCATGGACCCTAGTGGGGGACATGCAATCTGTCCCTGTTGAACCCTTCACAAATTGAAGATACACAAGCCAAATACATTCTGCCATTGCTCTAAGCTGCTAAGTTTAGTAGTAATTGTTATGCAGCCATTGTCACTGCAACAGGCAGAGTCTAGAGGTGTTTCTGGCTCCTGGTATAGATAGATCAGGGACTCCCACATTATAATATAGATATATCAGGGATCAAGTTTTTCCCTCCGTCTCATGGTTTGGCTCTTCTTCTAGCTGACTCCCTTCCCAGATGAGCTCTACCCTCCTGGAGGTAACACAGATTCAGTCCAGTGAGAGGAGACCATCCTCTTCTTTCCCAGGAACCCCAACACAAGATTTGTACTACTTTCCTGGTTATAGTGAGATCCTGAATCTGTCTCTGGCCCAATCATGGGACCAGAGAAATTCATAATGCTGTTTGGTCAGACTCGATTCAGTCTATCTGGGAGGAGAGGGTGTGTAGCTCTGGAAAAACTACAGAGACTGAAATTTAACCAAGTGCGTCCCCAAAGAAAATTCAGGGGTTATCATAGGGAAAATACTGCTTAAATAATACACAGTTGAATTTAAAACTTCCTGAGTTCAAGTGATCCTCCCACCTCAGCCTCTCAGTGTTGGGATTACAGGCATTGCACCTGGCCCCAAGTAAAAGTTTTAAAAAGAAATTAAAAACAAATGTCAACTATAAGCATACATTATGAAAAAAATAAAAATATTTATTGAGTACTTAATTTACACAAAGCAGTGTTGTAAGTGCTTTACAAGTATTAATTCATTGAACCCCTTACTACTATGAGGTAGATCTTGCTAATACTGCCATTTGACAGAAAAGGAAATGAAGATATAGAAATTACATAAGTTGACCAAATGTCTGCATGGCTTGCAAATGGCAGAGCAAGATTTCACACCATAGCAGTCCAACTCCAGAGGCAACCTTTTCACCACTGTGCTCTAGTGAGCACCGTGTTGTTGTTCTATCCACTTTAGTACATGTGAGGAACACATAAATAAATAAATAGGCATCTGCCTTAGAAAAATCATTTTGCTATTGAGAGAGAATGTAATATCTTTTACTATTACATATTGGTTACATATTACTTGGTTACTATATGTAACCAAGTAATTGCAAGTCAACATGTCCATTTCTCCAAGAAAAACAGAGCACATGAAATGCTGAAGACAGGAAGAAATTACCTATATCTGGGGTGGAGACTGCATGGTAAGGAAATTATAGTTAACAATAATTTAGTGAATATTTCAAAGTAGCTAGAAGAGTTATAGTGTTCCCAACTCCAAGATAATACACGTGTTTGGGGTAATGGATATCCCAACTACCTTGATTTGATCATTACACATGTATACATGTATCATAATATCACATCTACCCCCAAATCTGTACAACTGTGATATATAAGTTTTTTAAAGCACCAAAAATGAGGTGACAATATGTTGGTCCTTAAAATACAAATGGGACTTTTACCTTGGGAAGGGGTAAGAGAGGAATGGGTGTTCCAGGCAGTATATGCAAGGAAATACCAGGTATTTTTCTAAAAACTATCCAAAGTTACTTATTCTTTCAAAAATGTTTTTATTGAGCACATACTATGTGCCAGGCACACTTGTGGAAATTTAGGGTACATCACTGAATGAAACAAGGATCCCTGCCCTTGTGGAGTCAAAGTGCTCACAGCCTGCTAGGGGTGCTGCCCATGCTTCAGCAAGAAGACAGAATGGCCATCTCATGTCCCTTCAGGCAGGTCGATGCCTGGTTCAGCCAAGACAACTAGCTCTGATGTCTTCTGTATATCACCAGATTCCCCACAGAAGAGAAAGGCTAACTTTGATTGCAGCTGTTGCTATGTCCAGAGAACAAGAAAACCACCTCCCAGGTCCTGTAAGAGACAAAGGAGTGAAGATGCTCCTAAGCATGTTAACCAAGGCTGACACAAGCATGGAGCAGATGGGTGTGGATGTATGTGTGGTCTTGTGTGCATGAGTGCACTTGCACACATGTACACTGTGTGTGCCTGGTTGGACATGCACTGTGTGTGGCATGCTCTTAGGGGAGGAAAGAGAGTGGACTCCATACCTCACTGTAGCTCAATGGTTCAGAACTTAGAAAGCCTGGCTGGGCTCTTATTATGTGTGGAAGAGGGTGGCATTTGAGTTTTCAGTAAATGACAAACTGTATTAGAGACAAAGAAAGAAGCAGACACATCCTGTTCTTTCCCATAGTTCCTCAGGCAGCAGAGTTCAGGGAGAGCCTGGAGGAGAAAAGAGAAAATGTCCCTTTTCCCAGGAATAATTGAAGTGATCTGTACCATTTTATTAGGAATAAAAATTCTCCCTTCCAACTGGCATCCTCGAAATTATGTATTGAAATTTTCCAAAGAAAAGTCACACCACACGGCATGAATTTTAAAAATAATTATTCTTGTCGTCTGTTCTGGAATCTGTGTTCTGGGATTTAATTCAAAACTTGAGTCCTCAAAAAAAGAAAACCATGTCTATTGGCTTTTTCTTCCTGAACCCTGGACAGTTACCCTCAATGCTCTTCTTTTAAAAGTATCTCCACCCATCACACAGTGCTCTCTTCTTCATTCTTTCATTCAACAAATTTGTTTTTAGCACCTATTATTGTCACACAACTGTGCTAGGCAACAAAGCTACAGAATGAATGACACACACATTTCCTTGTCTTCATAAAACTCATGGCTAGTGCATGACTTTTATCTGTGATGATGCTAATGAGGGTGTGCTTGGGAGGAAAAGAAAGAGCCCTGGAATACTTCAAATCCAGAGTTTTCCGTAGGACTGCCACATGGCAGAGGCTAGTACTAACTTCCTTCTTCAAGCCTGCAATTTTGTGTGCATTTTATGTTCATCAAGCCACCAAAAATAGTTACTTTAATGTCATTTTATCTGAACACATTGTGTGGCAGTTGGAAGACATGCGCACCAAGAGAGCAGTTGGCCCAGACCCCACTTCTTCACTCAGATGCCTCTACAACCTTGCTAGATGAGCCCCTACACTCAAGATCCACATTGCCTGGGATCAGACCTTGGCTTCCTCATTTGTTTGGACAAATTACTTAACTCATAACCTGGCAGTAACTATTATTCCTAATATTAAGTCCACTTTACAGACAAGGAAGCTGAGGAACAGAGTGAATTAACTTTTGCAAGGTGTGTAGGGCAGTACCTAGTGTTAGCATGCCTTTAGATTACCTCTAGGCAATGAGAATAATTCAGTCAAGGAATATTTATTGAATACCTACGCTACCTGACACTCTGTGAGGCACTGGAGCTGTGAATGCAATACAAGGCAGGGGTGATCTCTGTTCTCCTGGAGTGCAATTTTTTTTAGTGAAAACACAAAATTACAGAATGTGCAAATGTTTTTATTGCTTGGAATGAGTTTATTTCCTGGGTTTGGTGATGTTTTCTTCCACGTGATGTTTCTCAACTATTCTGATTAGTGCTGTCATGACAACTGAGGCTCCTCAGCAAACAGAGACCCCAGCCCCACAACCTGACTACATAGAGCATGGGAGTGACTCTCAAGTGGCTAAGCCATAGATTACCCACGGAAGGATGGGAATGTTGCCATGGCAATGAGGAGTCAGCAATGCAGAGTCAGCAATTAGAGGACTTTCCTCTTTTCGCCACAAATAGTCCCTCCCCCAACTCTTGCTATGAGCATAGGGTCCCTGTAACTAAGGTGTGAAAACATTGCTGTTTGGACTGAAGGTCCCTCCAGAGATAGACAAAAGGACCCTAAGGGGGTCACAGGGGCAGGTCTTCGGAGACCCTCCTCAGAGGCTGTACCTCCCGAAAAACTGACAAATGTCATATCTCACTCCTAAAACCCACAGGTCATAGAATCAGTCAGCTATTCTCAATCCAGCAACCACAGCTTTGAAATGGAGGCAGGGCGGGTGGTAGGTGTCTGGCCTGTCCGTTTAATATATACGGCAGGTGCTCAACAAATGTGGATTCAGTGAAGGATAGTGCTGAATTTCCATCTCTAAGCTCAAAATAATTTGAGAAAATATGATAGAAATTGTGGAGTACTAGATTTCAGAAAATACGATTAGAAAAAGAGTGGTACATCTTAAAATGTAGCTTTCTGGCACTGAATCCTGCCACCTACCATCTCCACCTCTAACATGGATGCAGTTTATAATTGAGAGCTTTCAGATTTTGAGTTGATTCTCATACTTTAGTACTTCATCTAACTCAATTCTCACCACAGCCCCATGAACACCTCAATATAATCATCCCCATTTTACAGATGAGGAAACCAAAACTGGAACCAGTTTAATAACCTTGCCCGAGGTCCCAGACTTAAACCATGGAATTTGAATCCAGATGGGCTTGATCTGAAGTCCCAGCTCTTAGCTTCCACCTGATACTATCCACACCCCAGAAACTAGCGAAGCGGGGATGACAAGCTTATGAGAAAGCAGTCACCCAAAGGGAGACCAGGTCTGCAAAGGCAGCAGGGATTTTGCAGAAATGGAAGCTACAGAGCTGAGATGAGGCCTCTTGAGTTGCCGAGGCTAGGACAGGAAGGAGGGATAAATGGGAAGGCATAATTGTAGAGGCCCCAGTCAAACATCCAATTCATCGACAGGTTCTTACTTAGCGTCTTTAAGGGCACAGAGCTGAGCTGGGCCCTTCAGAGAAGGTGCCACCTGGGGCCTGCCCTTGAGGCCTGCAAACCTTACAAAACGGTTGGGGAAAGGGCTCAGAGCAGGAGCCAGAAGACCCAAGTTCCAGTGCTAGTCCCATCTCTCACTTGCTGTACGATTCCAAGAGGGCCCTTCCTTTTGTGCCTTGGTTTCCTTATGAGCAAAAGAAAGGGCTCAACATTCAATAACAGTACAATTCCATCACTAACTTGAATGAAACATCAGTAAATACATACGTATATCACTTAAGGAATTCAGTATCTAAATTAGATGATCCTCCCGTAGCTTTTCCCCATGTCTCCCAATAGCTTCCAAAATAATCGAAGACTCTGCTGACAGTCCTGCTGATACCAAAAGAGCTCATCCCTTTCCATCATGCCACTTCCCCATCTCCCATTAAACAAAGGAACAATAGGTTAAATGATTTTAATACAGGAATTACAGTAATAATAATCTTAATGAGAGCTAAGAATGATTGAGGGCTAATCATGTTCTGGTTTTAGACTGAATGCATTGCATTCATCACTTCATTAATCCTCATAACAACACTGTTGTTATTATCCTCCACTTTATAGATAGGAAAACTGAGACCTAAAACTGTGGAGGAACTGACCAAATTCACCCAGTTGGTGAATGAAGACACAGGATTTCAACCCACTGTGATCTGACTCAAAAGCTCCCCAAACTGTACTCTGTAGAGGTGCCATCTGGAATTGCCAGAGCACCCTCTCTCTTGTCCACTGTATTAGTCAGTGCTCTTCAGAGAGACAGGACAAATAGACAGACAGACAGACAGGTAGCTATTAGGTTGGTGCAAAAGTAGTTGTACCAACCATTACTTTAATGGCAAAACCACAGTTACCTTTGCATTAAAGTAACGGAGAAACTGCAATTATTTTGCATCAACCTGATAGATAGATTAGATGGACAGATGATAGATAGATAGATAGATAGATAGATAGATAGATAGATAGATAGATAGATAGATAGATAGATAGATAGATATAGTTAGACAGATGAGAGGAAATTTATTAAGGGAACTGGTTTATGTGATTATGGAGCCTGAGAAGTCACACGGTAGGGTTGTCTGCAAGCTGGAGACCCTAGGATGCCAATCATGTGACTCAGTCCAAGTCCAAAGACCTCAGAACCCAGGAAGCCGATGGTGTAACTCTCAAGTTCAAGACTAAAGGCCTGAAGACCTGGGGGGCCACTGGTGTAAGTCCTAGAGTCCAAAGGCCGGGGAGCTTGTTTCTTCTAACCAGGCCCCAGCCAATTGGATGGTACCTGTCCACATTGAAGGCAGACCTTCCCCACTCAGTGGTTCACATGCCCACTTCCTTGGGAAAAACCCTCGCAGTCACATCTAGAAATAATGCTTTACCACTTCTCTAGGTATTACTTAATCCTGTCAAGGTGACACCTAGAATTAACCATCACATCCACCATGCCCCAGTGGCTTGAACAACCCTCTCCTGTGGCTTCTCTCTCTTAGTGTTGCTAGGATGCTGGGTCAGAAGGACAGGAAGCATTATAGGAATGAGGGGTTTGACTATGTCTTCTCTTGTTTAAGAAATTACTTGTCTGTCTTTCCTCCTAATGGAGCACCCAAAGTTACCCAGGAAATTAACTATAGCACCATCTTTAAAGCAAACAAAACTTTATGCCATTCATGGCAGTCTACCAGTTCTTAGGCATTGGGAAAAAGTGATATGGAAGAACTTTGTTCCTGATAAAAATAAGTTTTAATTATGAGAGGGGCAAATCTTGGCCAAAGGTAGGAAAGAGGACATTTATGTGCCAATAATAAGTAACCCCAATGAACTCACAGCCGTCATGGCCATACTGAGGGGATACTGGTATGGCTCCTTCTGTGATATTTATATCCTGGCATATTGTTTCTAGAATGCAGCTTGTCCAGAGAGAAATATTATTAGTTTTGGAGCCTCAGAGTGCTAGGTTCACATCTCAGGGAGACCACTTATAAACTACGTGACATAAGTAACTTATAAAACCTCTCTGAGTCTCAGTTTCCTCATCTATAAAATAAACCTAATAACATATCATGAAATTTATGGGAAACTTAAACGTGGGAGCATGGTATAAAATATCTAACACACTAGCTGGCACAGAGTGGAAGCTCTTTATTGGTTCATTTCCTGTGATCTCTTGACCCTGTAATGAATGTTACTATCAGATATGGAGGCATAAAGGAGTCCCCAGCCAGCAGGCCTGAGGAGGCTGTGAGAAATGCAAAGGTACCAGCCCACCTTTGTGCCTTGGTGGTAACTTGGGGGAGGTATGAGTTTGTGAGACCTTCCCAGCCTCATATGAAAAAAGCCACCTCCTTAGGTCTTCTTAACAGTATCTATCAATCAGAAGTGGGGGTGGGTTGGGGGTTAGAATGTGTAGAAATGGGCAGAATAATCCTGACTGATGTATGGGAAGAATGGGGTGGCTCTAGTAGAAGGCCCTATCATTGTTCTATTAGCAGCAAATGCCTTGGTGAGAAGTGTTTAAATCACACGGGACACACAACATTCATTTTTTAGTAAATCACATTTAATGTCCTTCATAATTGGCACTTCCTTGACAGATAGAAGTTAAATGTTGATTTATAATGCATTATTGCTCCTCTCTCATAATCCACTACTGTTTGTAATCCAATTTTGAATCTCAACACTAACATGATTCTCGGAGGAAATTGTTGGGCAAAGGCCAAGCAGCCCACATTCACAGAGCACAATTGGCAAATCTCTTGGCCCTTCTCAGTTCAATTTTTTGTAAGTCAATTAATGGGTTATGGGCAGTCAGGGCCATCCTGCCCTGCCCTGCCTGCTGCTTGATCTCACAGCTAGGTTCTTCCCACTGTTGGGGCCGTTTGCCTGCCACCTACTTGGGCTCTCAGCCTGCTCCTATCCTAGACCAGGAGGTCATAAGTAGCTCAGATTTGGTGCCCAGAGAACATGCTCGCTCTGAGTATGGCTTTTGGTTCCAGTTACCTCTCTCCTGAGGCCACATACCCAGTTCCAATGACTGGATCTTGCTTTAATACCATGCTCTTTTGGAACTTTGGCAAAGCTGTATTAGTCGGCTCAAGCTGCCATAACAAAATATCATCGAGTTAGCTTGAACAACAGAAATTTATTTTCTCACAATTCTGGAGGTTGGAAGTCCGCAATCAATGTGCCATCATGGTTGGTGTCTGGTGAGGACTCTCTTCCCGACACGATCTTGCTGTGTCCTCACATGGCCTTTCCTCAATGTGTGCTTGCAGACAGAGATTTTTTTTTTTTCAGAGGGCCATCAGTTGTATCAGATTAGGGCCCCACACTTATAACTTCATGTAACCCTGATTACTTAAACACTCTGTCTCCAAATACAGTCACAGTGGAGGTTAGTCTTCAACATATGAATGTTGGAAGACACAATTTAGTCCACAGTAGTGGTTATGTCCTAGTTTCGCTGGGGTTCACCCAGCCTTGTATGTAGGATACAGATTCCTGTGGCTACTCTCCACTCAGGTTGTCTTTTTACCTGGTTCATTGATTGATCCTTCCTTTACTTGCAATTAGCACCCCCCACTTGTTCACCTGTGGGAATATACATGCTTTCCATATTTCCATCAGAATATATATACTTCTGATACCATTGCTATGATGTTTGGGATGCTCAGTTTCACCACCTGCCTGGACTTTGCACACTTGAAGGGAAGGTATCAAGTTAGAGGTCAACGGCTTATGCAGCTGCCCCATAACAGCTTATGCAGCTGCCCCAGAGGACATGTAGTGTCCTCTGTTGAGCACCACAGAGGATTCCTGAAGGGAGGAGCAAGAAGAAACAGTAGGAAAACTCATCATTGAAATTAGAATGAACAAGAATCTGGGTCTACATAGGAGATAAAAGTGAGAAGAGAGATTTCATAGCTACTGCAGCAAGGAAGAAAAGTGAAAACTTTATTATTAATAGTATTATTGTTGTTGTTTTGGCTCTTCTGCAGTACAGGCAAAATTCTAAATGAGCAGGTTATAAATAAAAAGGCTAAGGTAAGGTGATTGGTCACTACAGGTGGAATATTTGGCGGCGATGGACCTAGGCACACAAAGAAAAACTCACATGTTGGGAATACGTGAAATCACCTTGTATTTATCATTCTTAGCTAAGAAAATATATGTGAGGCATTCCATTATTCAACAAAACATTATAAAGCACCTACTGCATATGAAGCTCTCTGTCAGTTATTTTTCTCAAAGAAAACTTAGATTTGTATGAAAACAAAAGAACATAGGACAGCCCAGCCACAGACAATCAAAGCACAATTCTGAAGAGAGAGAGAATGGCAAGCAAATGCTACAATGTTGAACTTAAACATTTGCTCTTTCTGCATTCGTAAGAACGGTGGTGTTTTAGCCAATGGCAGTCGCTTTTAGAACAGAAAAGAAACACGTCCTTAGTAATTTGCATTGTACTCATCTGTTTCAAAGCCAGGTTTTTACTGGCTTCTAAGTGCACCAAGCTATGGAGAAAAAAAATGCATATTTCTGCTAAAGTGGAGAACTCATGATTGCTAAGTTGGTGCTGGATTACCTCTGATTTTAGTGAATGCTAACTTTTTACTGTTCCAAGTTCTGATGGGTTCAGGCCTGGCTCAACATAGATACACAAGTGGATTCAGTGCTGGAGATTTAAGGCTGCTGTGGCCATAAACCAAGGTGCTTCATAGAGGGGGTTACAACTTGGAACAGATGGTTGAGTATTTCACCAGGTCGGGTGCAGCCCCCGACCACAATCATTCTCTAGTCTTGTCTCTGGCGGTGAAAAGCTGGACAGCACTCTAATGGCTGGCTAATGAGCATGATTAAAACGTGGTAATTACTCATCCTGGGAGGAAATGTTCAATCCTGCAGAATACATTCTGCTTTATTATCTGTGAACTTCCCATGGACGGGGACTAGAGATTGACGGGATTCCATTATGTGGAGGGTGTGTGGTTTGCAGGAAAGGGAAGGTATCTTCAAATTGTCACTGCTGGAGACTTGGGATGCTCTGCTGAAGACAGGAGGCTCCCTCCCAAGGATGCTCAAAAGAGCACTTTGTTTTTTCCCCTTAAAGCTGCAGCTTCTGATCTGGCAAGTAAAGCAGTCATTGAGTCTAAACAGGAATGTGTTGTTTTCTGCGTCGATTTGGTTAACACTGTGCTGTTGAGTCTTTACAGTCAGGGCAGATTATATTACAGTAATGACAAGTAGTTAATGAATTTACATTGACTAATCCATACAATGCTAAAGATTTTTCTGTCAGGATTAATATCCAAAATGTTCAGGACACTCTGTCTGGTGTATGGCTCTGCTCCTCGCAGCACCGTTGTGACAGGTGGGGGTTGTTTAATGTCCCACGGTCAGACGGGAGTGACAGTCAGGGGCTAGACCATGGGATTCAGGATGGCTTGGAGAATTTTGTAAACAAGTGCCAAGGCTGGTCTTATTCCTCACTGACTAGACAACTGCTGGCTTGCTTTCCTCTCCTCCAGCAGCTGGGGTCATTGAGAATGACCCTAGGGCCATGACATCTCTGGAAATGACCATGTGTGTACCTTGCTCTTGTCTGGTCACCTATCTTCTTACCACTGCTTGCTTTGCTCTTTGTTTCCTTACTGTGTGTACTCAACATGACTATGACCTCTTGTCTCATTTTGACCTTAGGTATCTGCCATCCCCTAGGCATCAAACATAATCCACTCCAGACTGCTCACCTCTTCGAGAAATCTGGCTTCTCCTTACCCATGGCCTCAGCTGCTCTCCAGCCTAATCTCTGCTCTCCTAGCCACAGCTTCACTCCACAGATACCATTTTGTTGATGGCCACCACCTAACCCTGGTGGATGGCTCCTATTTGCCCATCTGAAGGGTAAATCCCAAAGTAAGTGGGAATCGGAATCACCTGGAAAAGAATCATGTATGCCAGGTCCCCACCCTGTCCATTCTATCTGCACTGAGGCTCGTGAATCTGCTTTTTTATCAACTAGCACAAGGGATTCTTCATGCTCGATAAAAAGATGTTCAGAGTTCAAGGATGCCCCTTATTAGGGCATCTCCAGCAGGTTCCCATCCCTGGCAGCAGTGTCTGCACTAGCCAGTTTATTACCAGGATGATGCCAGTAAATGCAGCCACCCTACAAGTGGGATCCACTCACTCTCAAGGAGTAGACTCTCCCAACACTGTACACATTCTGGTCGGTCCCACAGCTTGATCTAGGCCTATAAAATCAAAACCTAGGCCACCACTGGCTCTCTTTACTTCCACATTCTGATGACTAGGGGTGGTAAAAATGTATTATATTGACTAAATGAGACCTCTTTCAGGAGAGAATAGTTGGGAGAGACCCCAGTGGGAAATCGGCAAGGGAGAGAATGTGGAGAAGGCTAAGGGTCCCAGGCACTCCAGCCTTTACATGATCATTTGTAAGTCAATTAGGTATAAAGCTAAGACTTACATGAAACTTATACAAGTTCATGAAGTTTGGTTTATAGTTTATACAAATGGAAGTCAGAGTAGGAAGTAAGAGAATATCATTACAGTTTGGGGATGCTGAAGAATATCTTGAATCAGGTCTATCAATAGTCACAATTCTATAACACATTAGGAGGGGTGCTAACCTGTACTGAGGGCCTGATTGTGCCTGAGGTTTTACAAGCATCACTACCTTTACTCCTCACAACCACTCTGTGTTGTGAGTAACACTGCTATTATCTCCCACTTAAGCAAATTCTGATTCAGAGAATCTGAATAGCCTGCCCCAGGTCACACAGGTAGCATAGGCAGAACCAGAATTCAAACTCAGGTCAACTACTGCAAAATACTATGCCTTGAGGACATTGAAGACATTAATTTGATGCACAGCTGTGGGAGATTTCTGTCTGCAGAACAGTGTCACCACCCTTAACTCTCACCTTCATATCTGCCCTTCTAGGGGACAATACAGTCTTTGTAGGCCTTGGTTGGCTCCTTAGGAATGGCTAACACAAGACTATTAGGATGCATCAGACAAGCACGCTGATCAGTATGTTGCCATTACACCAAGATCGAAGACCGAGATCTTAAATGCATTTTGTTTTCTTCCAAGTAGATCTTAGGACCGTAACTGTATAATCATGTCTATATTAATTCTTAGAGCTGCTGAAAGTTGAGTAGAGCCTGTCCTATCAATTTTCTTCTGTAACTTTTCTATTTGAATTTTAGTTCAAACACCTCCTCCTCTGTGAAGCCTTTCTGATTTTTATAATTAAATTGTGCACCCTTTCCTCTGTGTCCTCCATTGTCATTTCTGGAAACATCGTCACGTTCTGCAATTGCAGTTGCTTGGGCATATAATCATATGCTCCCTCCAGAGTGTACATGCCTAAAGGGAAAGAATTGAATTTTATTCATTTTTGTTCAAAGTCAATGTTCAATAAATGATGATTGAATTCACAAATGGGGAATAAACCATATTGCTGAAGTAGATTCTTTGCCCAAGGCTCCGCACTTAATATGAGCCACAAAACCCTGGTCTTCCAGACTCTGAGAAGTCAAATAATCACAAATATGCCTTAAAAGGGGTTGACCGAGAGCCCAGGGTTGGCAGAAATGCAGATGAGTAAGTCAACATCTCTGCCCCTGGCGGCTAAGTCCTCCCTGGTCCGGACCCAAAAGGGCAGATCTGGGCAGCTGGAAAGCTGAATTCTCCTCATTTCTCTCCACCACCGCCCGTTTTTGTTTGGTTGAACTAGTCACTAGGCATCTTTTATTTCATGCCAGATCAGTGACCCTAAGCCTGCCCTTCGTCAGAAGGATCTGGCCTCTGCGGCACTCCCACCCTGTCTTCTTTGAGCTGTGCCTAATGGTCTCAAAGGCATTTTCCACTTTTCCGGACTGAGCCATGAACTGGAAGGGCCTACAGGTTCATGACAAAGGCTCGTCCAGCCTGTGTATCCCAGCCCTGGGACTGGAGCACCACCATGGCTTCCAGGAAGTCTCATAAAGGGGCCAGTTATAACATTCACCCTCCCTCAGAATACATTCCTTGTGTCCCAATTAGTTTTGGCTGAGGGAACAGTTGGCCAAGAACAAGGAGGCAGACACATTGCCCAAGTCCAGCCTATGTGACCAGGGCACTGCAGGGAACTCTGTGGGAGAGCCCCCCAAAGGTCTTCCCAAAGTGGTTTTCTCCAGCTCCTTAGCATTCTTGGCACTTGTGTCCTTTAAAGTCATTCTATTTGGATGTTTCATGATGTTTGTTTGCATGTTTGGGACTGTTTCTCCCTGGTTTGAAAATTCCTTTCTGAGCCAGGTTTTAGATTTTTTTTAGAGTGAAGAAATTTCTGTCCTCCCTTAAGCAGAGTTGCTGAAAGGTCCTGCTCATCCAGTGAGTACCTTCTATGAGAAGAGAAAAGCATATTAAAACATATTTTTTCTTAAATGCTAGTTTGGGGTCTGACTTGGGAGTCAGCCTTTTGATATTTACTCATTTGGCTTAAAGTTATTAAACACCCCTGCATTCGGCACTGCACCAGGTACCAATGTGCTAGAAAGGAAAATGAGGTTCCTATTCTTGGGAAGCTTCCAAACAGGTTTCAGATGCAAAATCTTCACCAAAAAACAGCAGGAGACTGATTTCCAAGAAATGAAGGACATATTACACATGAGTTCTGTGTATGAAATCCCTGGAATCCCAGGGTCTGTGAACAGGATTTTGTGTGTAATAATACTTGTATGTGCGTACAGGCACATATGATATATTTACTTATGTACAAAGGTATGCACATGCAACTTTTTCAGGGATAAGTATCTGTGCATACAGGTACATGTGACATATTTACTTATGTGCAAACATATGCACATGTAACTTTTTTCTGCGGAGAAGAATCTGTAGTTTACTGAGATCCTCAAAGTGTCCCCCAAACTAACTTCACTGTGTTAGAAGTAATTCCCCACTTGAATATTCGGAGTCTGCTCCCAAATCTCCCTCCCTAGGCTAAAACATGCAAAAGTTAACAAATCCATCTTGACTCTCCTCTCATGTTTTACTCACCACCTTAGATTCTGCAAAGAACCTGTGTTTACCAGGCTGCATTTGCTCAAGACTTATCAACTGTGGGTTAAAAGACATTCTTTTGTGGATAAGATTTAGTTAATGAGCATTTCTCTCCAAACAGGCTGAGTATCATAGTATATTCTTTATTCTGTCTTGGATAGTTTAAGAAAGTAACATTTTACTTCCTGAGATAATACTAACTGCACTCCCTGTACAACTGTGATGGCATTTAGTTATAATAAGACTGCATCTTAACTGAGTCCTCTCCCTAGAGAGAATGTCAGAAGTAAGGAAAGAGCTATGTCTTAAAATGTTTTAGCATCCAAAAAAGTTTTGGGTTGAGGACAGCCAACAATCCCTGTAATCATCATAAATGGTCGTGATGACTAACAAGGTCATATTACCCAGGAGGTCTCCCAGTCTCCAGTGGGCCATCTCTGGCGACAAGGTATGTAATAACTTTGGAGGCGTCCTTGCTGGCCAGAGCTGCTGCAGCAATAATCACAATGACAATGGCACTTTCTGGAATTATGCAACATGGCCCAGACATGGCTACGAGAAAGTTTCTCCTTCCACCGCCTCTTGGTACCCTGCCATGCTGGACCTGCATGCTGCACTCTAGGACCATTGAGAACAGGTTGGATTTCTTTTGTGACGGATATTGGGAACAGTATCAGAAGCTTCAGCTTGGAGCCTAGCACCATGGAGAACTGAGGCAGCAAGGCAATAAGATAATAGAGTTTCTTTTTTTTCTTTCTTTACATTTTTCTTTTTTTGAGACAGAGTCTCACTCTGTCACCCAGACGGTAGTGCGGTGGTACAACCTTGGCTCCCTGCAGCCTCTCCCTCCCAGGCTCAAGTGATTCTCATGCCTCAGCCTCCCGAGTAGCTGGAATTACAGGCGTACACTACCATGCCCGGCTAATATTTTTTGTTTTTGTTTTTGTAGTTTTAGTAGAGATGGTGTTTCGCCATGTTGCCCAGGCTAGTCTCAAACTCCTGACCTCAAGCGATCCACCCATCTCGGCCTCCCAAATTGCTGGGATTACAGGTATGAGCCACTGCGCTCAGCCAGGAGTTTCTAATTGAGCCTGGGCTTGAAACAGGGAAACCATGGAGAAAAACCATGTTCAGAGTGCCCTAGAGCTTGCCAGGTAAGCGCATGGATGCTAGGAAACCATTCTTCGCTCTCTTCTTTTTAACCTCTGGTGTCTCTGGTTGGGTCTGTGGCTAGATAGCTTGGTGGTTAGAGTACAGTGCCAATAAAACCAAGGTTTCAGATGTAATCCCTCCCTAGATGCACTTATTATGGTCATTCTTTTTTCTGACCACGGGCCGTTTTCCTTATTAACAGAAAGATATCCCCCTCTCCCTTTAATACACAGACACATACTACTCTCAAAAGTTTCTTAGAAAGAATATAGAATTAACAGTGAATAGAAGCACGGAACCTACAATTTGAAAGGAAACTGAAAAGCTGTTCAGTGCCATCTCTTGTGTGATTCCCATGCTCCATCTATACTATCTTTGACCTGCATTTTCTCTATCTGATGCTGACACTACTCTCACTGCTCTCACAATTATCATGTATTAACTTGTCTGGTGCATGCATTATCACATGTAATCTTCACAACCACCCTATGAGATTGGCACAGGTAACGTAAATGTTTTAGTGTAGAAAGCTCTACATGAGAAGGGTTAGGTGCAATTCCCAAGGTCAAATAGCTTTTAAATGGAGGTGGCCAAATTTTAACCCAGATCTGCCTGACTCCAAAGTGTCCAAGTCTTACACACTGTTCTCTCCTATACTATTTTTTGCCCATGCCAAAAAAAAAAAAAAAAAAAAAAAAGACATGGCAAGTGTCCATGACAAAAAATGAAAAACAGGGTTCATACTTTTTCAGTGGTGCTGACTGAGGAATTTCTTTCTTATCCAAATTTATTTACTCATATATTAATTCCTCTATTCAACAAAAATATATTGGGTGCTCTGCCCCAAGTACCAGACTGTATGATTCCATACGCAGAGGTCTTATTGGCTTCCTGGGGTCATGTGACAACTCTATTTCCTTCAGATTTCTGGAGGCAGCCTAGATGAACCTGTGAAGTTTGTTCTTCTCTTGTTACAATGACCCCAGTTCCTTCAAAGCTCTTCATTTAGGACATTTCCATTGCTTTGCTTGTACTGAGTCTCTTCTGCATACACTTCATGTTTGCAGCAGCCATGGTAATGACCAGCACACTAACTTGGTACCTGCCTCTGATCCCTCCTAGGGCAGGACCATCTTCCTCCTCAACGAAGCACCCTAATGGCAGGGACCTCTGATGCAATCCTCTCCAAATGATGTCCTAGTTTTGCCAGAAATAGTAACAAATAAGACTATCGTTGACCGACAACTTACTGTATATCGGCCACTGTTTAAAGTGCTTCACATGAATTAATTCATTTCATCTTCACACCAACCCTATGAAGTATGTACAATTATTGCTCCCAACCTACAGATGAGGAAACTGAGGTTCTGAGAAGTTAAGAAACTTGTTTCATCAATCCAGATAACTGAACCCAGGCAGTCCTGGGTTCCAGAGGCCACATTTTACCTCTCACAATGGTTTCTATCAGCTTAGGAAGGTAGCGCCAAGAACTGTTGTCAGCCAGTCAATACCAGTCCCCCCCACAGTGACGTAGGAATTAAAAAGAAATTATTTAGGCAGATAGTCAGGGTAAGGAAGTCCTTGGTAAGGTTTTCCCTTTAATGAAAAAGAGCCCCCAAATCATTTTATTTTCTAACAAAGAGCAGCCTGTAAAACTGAGCTGCAGACACAGACAAGTAAGCTGGAAGTTTACATGGGTGAATGCCAGCTGTTGTGCCTATAGGAAAAGGCTACCTGGGACCAGGCATGATCAAAATGGCGGCTCCAACTTCCCTTCTCTTTGACAGCCACAAGTACAGGAAGGAGCACACAAGATGTCACTGGCAAAGGGGAAAGGCCATTTACATATTAAGATTAGGGTGGGGCCACCAGCCTTCCTACTATGTAAAGATCACACTTCGTGGAACCAATCTGTGGGCCCTACGTAAATAGACAGTACCTCCTCAAAACTGCTTACATAATCTGCTAGGGTCCTCCACAGGCCGGCTTTCCCCTTTCAGATACCCCTTTCTCTCACAAAAGAGAGAGAGGTGTTCTCCTTTCTCTTTCTTTTTCCTATTAAACCTCTGCCCCTAAACCCACTCCTCATGTGTGTCCCTGTCCTAAATCTTCTTGGCATGAGACGATGAACCCTGGGTATTTACCCCAGACAACAAAGCCACTTTGACAGCACAGTTGCTTTGGACAACTTGCTTTTCCTTCCAGAGTCCACAAAGCAGGCTGCCTGGGCTCAAGGCACCCTCCCCAGCTCAGTAACCCTGAGCTCTGCCTCTCTGGGCTTCATGCTCAAAACCCTTATAAAGCCCATCTCTGTATCCCATATCCAGTTGTTCCTCTGCTTCACAAGGGGAGCTGAGCCATTTATGAATCAATTAGCCTTTGAAAACCTGTGTCTCCTAAAATAGCAGATTTTTTAAAAAGTTATATGCATTTTTTAATATCTGTCACAAGTTCTTCTTATAAAACTATAAGTTAACATTTAGTAGCTCTGCCATTCTCAACAGGAAAGTATGTTTTGAGCCTTCTATTGTGTAGGGGCAAAATTTTCTCCCCAAAGAGAAAAACTACACAAACTTAACAGCTTCTTTATTCATAATTTAGAGATGGTTCTTTTTTTTTCCTGAACATGTATAATTTATGTTTGTGCATTAATTCTGTGGTTAATGGTTATAAAATACATCAAATATGTAAAGTGCTGCATAAGTGCTTAATTAAAATAAAAACAAAAAAGTGATGATAATTAATTGTACATCCCAAAGGCTAGACAGCATTATAGTTCACAGTGACTAGCAATTAATATTCCTATTGTTAATAATAAGCTCAACTTTTTATGTAAAGTAGAACATGTTAGAATTTCGTGGTTAAACATTGAGTCAAAAGAAAAAAACTTCCTTAAAAATATTTTCACCATATAAAGCTTCTGTGGGAAAACAGCTTTCAAATTCACATTTTAAATCCTTGGTTAGATTCAGTTTCATTTTAAAATTTTTGACTTGGAATTATGCTATTATAATATCACCATTTTTAAGTTTGTATTCCTCCCTAAGGAATCCTGAAAATACAGCAAAAGCCAGAGAGTGATCTTAGTTATAAATACCAGTTCATTAGTGCTTTAAAAGGATAATATGCAATAAGGTTCATAGTACAGGGAAGGCGCTGTCCCAAGTGATTTTGAAGAATTTTTTTTTGTTCATCTGACAAACTTATTGAGTATCCACTGTGAGCTGCACACTATGCTAGGTGCTAGAAATACTACAGGAAATAAAAGCTGCTTCGGTTTCAACCCTCTGTGGTACAGATGATCTAGGGAAGAACATGGACATGAAAGAATCGCAAACAGAATGAGCACCGGAAGAAGCAAATGCTTCTATCTTGAGTTATGGTTCTATAGATAAGACAATTCCCATATCAGATGGTAAATGCCTGAGTATTGTCACTGAACCACCCCTACTTTGCTTTTCTAAGTCAGTTTATTGAGGTTCTCTGCCTTTTAAACTGACATCTTCATGAACGATCTGTCTGTTTTAACTTAGCTGAAAGAAGATGAACAAAGCAAATGGATATTATTTGGGGTCAATTGACTGAAAATAGACAAACCAATGTGTTTATGGAGAGCTATTCATCCACCAGGTATCCTTATAGGTTCACTGGACTTGCACAAGTTTTCTTTGTCAAGTAAACAGTAGCCCCTCACTGGCCAATCTCTGGACCCACCCAGCGTTTCCTTGGCTGGCCAGGGTGAGGTGGTGGGATAGGACTTGGGGAGAAGAGGGGGTGGGTGACCCTCTGCCTAGGGGAGTCCATTTCCTTAAGAATTAGCTTCTGCCACCTGTTCTGCAGGCTCAGCTGCCTCTCACTGCTTAATCCTCTTCAGCAGCAGTAGGCCATTAAAGAGAGACAAATAATCTTATTTGGAAAACTGAAATATAACTTTCTGTCACTATGCTAATGAAGCAATAAAGTTAGAATTTATAAAGTATTGTATTTAATGAAAATACTGCCAAGAAAGGATTTAAGTGGTTCATTCTAGAACACCCACCTACACAGAGCTCTTCCTTCGGTACACACTTTGGCACTGGATCTTACACTTCTGGGTCACAATACTTTTAAACCCATGAAAGAAAAATTTCTGTTCTCAATAGACTAGCACATCTCATACCAAAAAGACCTCCTGGGGTCTCTGGCAGGCAGGTGTCCCTCTCTATATATAGAAATATAACGTCCCTCCTTAGTCAACCAACTTGACCCTCTCAAAAAAGATTTTAAAATTTGAGGCCCATGGGTAAACTTCAAAGGATTAATAAACCCCAGAGACATATATACAGTGTTTTTCACACAATGGATTTGTGTCAGGAGAGTTTGCATTCTTTTTTACTTTACTTGCAAAATGGTCTATTGATTTTTAAATGTTTAAAAACCACTGGTCTTTCTAAGCTCCTGCAGTAGATGACATGAATGGTTCAAATTCCTCACCTTTCCTTCTAGTCACACTTTCATCATGTGACTTTGAGGTTTGTGCTGCTAAAGAAGCAGAGTCTATGTTCGTACTCCTTGAATTTGGGCTCAGCCCTGTGACTCTGACCAACCTAATGAGGAAGAGATTTAGTACGTCATCTCCAAGCTTGGGCCTCGAGAGACATCGTGTGTTTCTTTTTTTTTTTTTTTTTTTTTTTTTGAGACGGAGTCTGGCTCTGTCGCCCGGGCTGGAGTGCAGTGGCCGGATCTCAGCTCACTGCAATCTCCACCCCCCGGGTTTACGCCATTCTCCTGCCTCAGCCTCCCGAGTAGCTGGGACTACAGGCGCCCGCCGCCTCGCCCGGCTAGTTTTTTGTATTTTTTAGTAGAGACGGGGTTTCACCGTGTTCGCCAGGATGGTCTCGATCTCCTGACCTCGTGATCCGCCCGTCTCGGCCTCCCAAAGTGCTGGGATTACAGGCTTGAGCCACCGCGCCCGGCCAACATCGTGTGTTTCTACTTGGTCTCTTTAGCTCCTGCCATCACTATAGGAATGATGTGCCTGGGCTTAGATGCTGATGTCAACAAGAGGATGGGAGAATCCTGAGCTGTTACAACCAAGATACCTCAACTAAATCCAACTCGAAGTGGAGTTCCCACACAACCCTTAGACATAAGAATAAGCCCAATGGAGATGAACAAAACCAATCTTTATTGGGAACACCAAGCTGATCCACAGATATGCACACTATAATAATAAATGACTGTCGTTTTAAGCCACTGAATTTGAGATAACTTGTTACACAGCAATAGCTAACTGATCCAAATCCTAATTCTTGATGAGAGATTCCTGAGCTGCTCTAAAATCTCTGGAAATTTGCTTGCAGACATATCCTCAAGTCCAATCTTTTACAACTTTTTTCTGTGTCTGTCCCATGTGCATAAATCTTGCATAAATCCTTCCTCCAGAATTGTCCTGTCAGTGTCTTGTAGTGAGCTCATCTGACTTACATTGCCCCATGTCCAGTGACTACTGTTCACACACGACTGTAGACAGGATTCATGAGACATAAAGCCTTCTATTAACTCAGGTTAATATCAAGAGACGACATTTGCAGGGTATAAGTGAGAAGATAATAGAATATAAGTACTATTGAGTTACCAAGGCCAAAAAGAGGGGCAGAAACATTGCCTATGGTTAAGGAGAGAGTAAATGCTTTGATATCTACCTATTCCATGTATTAATTCTCCTTAGGATTTTTTAGTGTATTAAAAGATAACTCTCTCTGGCAACATGGTTCTTTGGACACAATTCATCATATAACTCCTTCATCTATGGGATCAATTTTCCTTCCACTTCTATGGCAGAAATACTTGAGGGAGAAGCATCAGGTCAATTTTCTATTGCCCACAGGCCTTTTGATATAGCCCATAGTCTACGTTCCAACCTAATGTATCTAAGACACCCAGTTATACCTCTTCTCCTCTTCCACCCTCAACTCTCAGAACTCTCTTGTATTGGAACTGTTTGACCTTGGGTAAGACTCATAATCTTTCTGGGTCTTGGTTTTCTTGTTTGCAAACCTAAGGAACTCTATCACTAGATGGCCTTTATGGCTTATCATTATAAAACTCCCTGATGAGTCTTATCTGCCTATCCAGATTTATATAAACACAACTTTTTTCTTCCCTTTGGAAAGAACTTTGAAAACAATTCATCCCCAACACTTCAATCTGTGAAAGAGAAAACAGAGCCCCAGACAGATAAAGTGATTTGCCTAGGCCCACCCAGCAAGTCAACAACAGAGCTGACATGGGAACCTGGGCCTCTTTCCTTGTCAATACTGTCTCTCATTCGACCTCCTTGAAGATAGGGGATACTTTCAAATTTATCTCTTTTTTTTTTGTCTTCAGCCATACAGTCCAAGAATTGTAACCAACACTCAATAAATCTCAGTAAATATTTATTGACTTGAATATTGGCTGGTTACACAGCCAAGAGCCAGATTTCAAAGTCTGTTCAGCCGAGATCCACATTCCCTGGAGGTCATCTTCCTGCATGTGGGGGGAAAGTACTATTGTACATAACTAGTTTCTTAAGTTTCATTTATGATCAAAGGGCCAAAACGGCTCCTTATCAAGCACTAGGTTGACATCACTGGGTCTTCAAACTTCAGCACTGCTCACAATGAAGGCATAGTGGACAATTTACACATAATTTCTCACTCACAGTTTAGGCTCTGAGAGGAGAGATAGACTGTGAGCGAGAACATAATGGATTATATTTAGGCAGACAGCCACTACCAGTGCTTATTGTTTCAGAGGGAACTAATGTTTCTCTGAATAAAAAATAATATACACTCACCAGAAAGGTAAAGTGAAGGAATTAACTATTAAGAACAATCAGACTTGGATTATTACTCGTCAGAGTCTCAAATGTTGTTCTCGCCCATTTTAGAAGAGGTGAGAGATTGAATATGGTCCCCTCCTGGGTGGCACTACCTTTGAAATGAAAAGACAGAGAGCCACACGTCATCCTGGCCCATACTCTTGGGAAACCACATTAATAAAGCTCAGCTTACTCCCAAATCAGGCACTTAAAGCATTCCAAGGGCACTATTTCTGCATGTTAATAAATGTACAATAGAAAGAATGTCCTGGCCAGGTGCTGTGGCTCACGCCTGTAATCCAAGCACTTTGGGAGGCCAAGGTGGGCAGATCACAAGGTCAGGCCTTCAAGACCAGCCTGGCTAACATGGTGAAACCCTGTCTCTACTAAAAATACAATAATTAGCCAGGTTTGGTGGCAGGCACCTATAGTCCCAGCAACTCAGGAGGCTGAGGCAGGAGAATCACTTGAACCCGGTAAACTGAGATTACAGTGAGCCAAGATCGCGCCACTGCACTCCAGGCTGGGTGACAAAGTAAGACTCCATCTTAAAAAAAAAAAAAAAAAGAAAAAGAAAAGAAAAAAGAAAAGTGTTCTGTCCTCAAACATACTTGGGAAATTTTCCATTAAAGAAAAAATTTTAAAGGTTATTTGATTGTTTTTAAAACCTATGTAAAAAAATGTGTAATTTGATACAGAAAAAGAATATATGGCATATAAGTCATGAAGTTTAATAGTAAGATAAATATCCGCGAACCCAAATCAACTTAAAAGGGAGAACATTACCAATAATCTCTGAATCTACTTCTAAACCTCTCCTTGTTTCTCTCAACTGCCACATATATAAAAATATATTTGCACACATACTATATGTATGTATGTGTATATGTATGTATTAAATACATTATTTAATTTTGCTTTTTGTAATTTCATAGTAATTGAATCATACTCTAAGTAGTCTTCTATAACTTGTTTTTCCCAATTATTATTATATGTCCAGAATTTATCCATGCTGCTGTGCATAACTGTAGATCTTGGAACTGTTGCTGTTCCATGGTGTAATATCCTAACATTTATTTATCTGTACTATTTCTTGATGGACATTTAGCTGTTTCCCATCTTTATCTATTGTGAATAATGCTAGAATGAATAGTCTTATAAATTACTCCTAAGACAAATAGGCAAGAGATTCTCTAACACTTACATCTAGGAGTAGAAATGCTGGGTCATAAGCAGTAATGTGCATTTTTAAATTTATAAGATAAAGCCAAATTGTTTTACAAAGTGATTAACAAAGGCAAGTTGTTTTATGAGGTGGTTATATTGATGCATTCTCTGCCAACATTACATAAGAACAGTATTGTCATTACACCCGGGCAAGAGGTCTCTGCCCAGGACTCTACTTAAGCCTAAGATGGGTTGGAACCAGGAGTACTGTCTGGACAGGGCATTCTAGACCTTATTTCTCCTCTTTGAGTTACTCCCTGATTCTCTAATCCCTTCCCAACTCCCTTACCCCTCACCACACACACAAGTTTAGCAAATGTCCTGAGAAGCTCCCACACTCTCACTTACGGAGTTGTCCTGGAGCCCCAACATGGGATACTTGTTCCAGAGACTGGGCTGGCTAACACATTGCTCTTGCTGGCTGATGTAATATCCCTTTTCCAGGATTTCATGTTATAGGGCTGCCAGAATAGTGCTGACAAACTTTGTGGGGTGACTCTAATTGTTTATATGGACAGAGTCCCTGAAAAATGCATTTGCTGAGAGGCCTGCACATTCTATCAGTGGTCATGTGCCAGAGTTTCCAGTATTCCACAGTGCTGTCACTGTATAGTACTGTCAAACTTAATTTTTGCAACCGAGTGGGTATAAAATCACTGCTTATTGTGGCAGTAATTTGCAAAACCTTGTTTTGATAAGTTTTTCTCATTTTTTATTTGCCATCATGGTAACATTTCTGTGAAATGCCTTTTCAAGTCCTTGCACCATTGTTTAAAATTGTGGTAAAATACACATAGCATAAAATTTACCATCTTAACCATGTAGTGCAGTAGTATTAAGTATATTCACATTGTTGTGCAACAAATCTTCAGAACATTTTCTTCTTGCAAAACTGAAACTCCATAACCATTAAATAATGGACCCCCCATTTTTCTTCCCTCCCAGCCTCTGAGAGCCATGATTCTATGGTTTCTATGAAATTGGCTACTCTAGGTACATCATATAAGTGGAATTTTACAGTATTTGTCTTAGTGACTGACTTCTTTTAACATAATGTTCTCCTGGTTCATCCATGTTATAGCATGTGTCAGAATTTCCTTCCTTCTTAATGTTGAATAAGCCATTTTATATATATTGTTTGTCCATTAATTCATTGACGGACAATGGGGTTGCCTCCTCTTTTTGACTACTGTTAATAATGCTGTTATAAACATGGGTGTGCAAATAGCAGATATCTCTTCAAGACGCTACTTTTAATTCTTTGTATATACAGCCAAAAGTGGAAGTGCTGGATCATATGATAATTCCACTCTTAATTTTTTGTATAATCACCATACTGTTTTCTGTAGTAGCTACACCATTTTGTATTCCCTCCCACGGGGCACAAGGGTTCCAGTTGTGCCACATCCTCACCAACACTTGTTATTTTTGTTTTTTGATAGTAGCCATACTAGTGGGTGTGAGTTGATATCTCATTGTGGCTTTGATTTACCTAATGATTAGTGATGTTGAGTATTTTCTGATATGCCTGTTAGCCACCTGCATATATTTTTTGGAGAAATATCTGTTTAACTTCTTTGTCCATTTTTTAATCAGGTTATTTGTTGTCATTTATATATGCTGAATATTAACCCCTTATTAGATGCATGATATGAAATATCCCATTCCGTGGGTTGCCTTTTCACTTAATTGTGTCTTTTGACACACAGGTTTTAATTTTGATGCAGTCAAATTTATCTACTTTTACTTTTGTTGCCTATTCTTTTGGTGTCATTGTCAGGAAATCATTCAATGTCATGAGGTTTTCTTCCGTGTTTTCTTCTTGGAGTTGCGTAAGTTTAGGTCTTATGTTTTGGTCTTTCTTTGATCTGTTTTGAATTAATTTTGTTTATGGTATAAGGTAAGGGTAAAAATTCATTCTTTTACATGTGGATATCCAGTTGTCACAACATTTGTTGAAGAGATTATTCTTTCTCCATTTACTGGTATTGGAATCCTTGTGGAAAACCATTTGACCCTTTAAGTGAAAATTTATTTCTGACTTGTTTATTCTATTTAATTGGTCTACACGTTTGTCACTATGTCAGTATTATGCTGTTTTGATTACTGTAGCTTTATAACAAGTTTTGAACTTAGGAAATATGAGAACTCCAACTTTTCCTTCTTTTTCAGGATTGCTTTCGCTATTTGGGATCCCTTGAGATTCTGTATGAATTTTAAGATGAATGTTTTTGTTTCTCCAAAGACTGCCATTGGGGTTTTGATAGGGATGACATTAAATCTGTAGATTTAATGGGAATACTTACCACTAAATTATGGATTTAATGGGTAATATGTATCATGGATAATGTTTACATCTTAAAATATTCAGTCGTTTAATCCATGAACACAGGATACCTTTCCATTTGTTTGTGTCTTCTTTAATTTCTTTCATCAAGGTGTTGAAGTTTTCAATGTACAAGTCTTTTGCTTCCTTGGTTAAGTTTATTCTGAAGCATTCATTCTTTTTGATGTTATTGTAAATGGAATCATTTTCTTCATTTTCTTTTTGAATTGTTAGTGAATAAAAATGCAGGTGATTGTTGCATGCTGATGTTATATTCTGCTGCTTTTCTGAATTTGTCTATTAATTCTAACAAGTTTCTCTCTGTGTGTGTATAAGGCTAATATTTAGGGTTTCTTTTACATGTTTTAAAAAATTTATATACATTTCTTATTTTGGAGAAGTTCATTACATTTTTCGGTTGCTAATTTTTATTGGTGGCATGGAACACAAATACTTTTCACACAATATTGCTTGTCTTTCATTTTCTTTATGGTGTCCTTGGAGGAATACTAATATTTATTTTAATGTACTTGAATTTAGCTCTTTTAATTGGCAATTTTTGAGTTTTAAGCTATAATTTTCTAGCTCAATTTAATCAAGGCATTCTCTTATATACAATTCCTCATTTCAATTGTTTAATGTTTACATTTAACTACTTACTCCATCTGGAATTGATTAAATGTGTGGTATGTGGTAGGTATTTAATTTAATTTATTTACTTACTTACTTATTTAATAAGTGGAGCCACCTGCCCCATCATTTACTTACTCCAATGATGTGACATGCCCTTCTCTGGCACATATAAGGTGTTTATAGATGTATGGAATTCTGTCTGGACCTTTTATTTTGCTGCATACTAACTTTTTCTTCTAAATAGGAATATTATCACAACTACTTGTTTTCAAATTAAGTCCTGATATCTAGTAGGGAATGTTTCCTCATCCTATTCATCTTCTTTAAGAGTGTTTTGGCTAACTAGGGTCATTTGCTCTTTCATATATACATTTTAAAATCAGTTTATCAAGTTTCATAAAAAACTCAATTGGAATTGCATTGAATTTACAATTCGATTTTAGGAGATCTGGTGTCTTTAAGATTTTAAGTCTTTCAACTTGTTATTGAGGAATGCTCTTAATTTATTTAAATGTCTTTAACATCTTCAATGCATGTATTGACAGTTCTCCATGAAGGAATTGCATATTTGTTAAATTTATTCCTAAATATTTTTTGTTATTATGAAGAGTATCTTTTAATTTAAATTATATCTTCTAAATATTTATTATTGGTATCATGAGATTCAATTGACTTTTGTGTATTGATCTTATATCCAGCCACCCTGGAAAGCTCACATTAATTTTTATAATTTATATTTAGATCCTCTTGAGTTTTCAATGTAGGTAATTATATCATCTGTGTCTATGTTTTCTTTCATGCCATCCTTATACCTTTTACTTCTTACCCGTTTCCTGTTGCATCAGCTAGAATCTCCATTACAATGTTTAATAAAAGTGGTGATACTGGGACTCCTCTTTCCCCCTTGACTTATAAGGGAATAATACTAACTTTACTATTAAGCACTATATTTGCTGTAGCTTTTTGTTAAATACCTTTTGTAAAGTTAAGGAGGGACACTGCTATTTGTAAGATTTTTTTGTTTGCTCATTTTGTCATGTTTTTATTTCCTTTATGTTAATAGTTGTTGAATTTTATCAAATTATTTTCTGTTAACTATTGGGAAAACTTTTCTTTTTATAATTATATATTTAATCTTCTTAATGTTTGGCATTACATTTATAGGTACTTTGGTTTTAAACAATCCTTCTATTTCATCTTTCCATAAGCCAAAATTTATCATGATGTATACCTTTTTTTATAAACTGCTAGCTTCAAATTAGAGTTTTGTTTAGAATTTTTAAAAATTGCCTATAAATTATCTTATATTATCCTTGTCTGGTTTTACTCCAAGTTTATATTGACATCTTTTTCTATTCTCAAGAAGGTGTTGTATGTTGGAAAAACTATTTTTTGAAAATTTAGTGATACTCATTTGGGTCTTACCTTCTTTTGGTGATTGATTAAGTATCTTAATGACTATAAGAGTATTGTCTTCATTTTTAAGTCAATTTTGGTACGTTATATTTTCTTTTTTTTTTTTTTGAGACGGAGTCTCGCGCTGTGTCACCCAGGCTGGAGTGCAGTGGCGCGATCTCGGCTCACTGCAAGCTCCGCCTCCCAGGTTCACGCCATTCTCCTGCCTCAGCCTCCGAGTAGCTGGGACTACAGGCGCCCGCCACCACGCCCGGCTAGTTTTTTGTATTTTTAGTAGAGACGGGGTTTCACCATGTTAGCCAGGATGGTCTCGATCTCCTGACCTCGTGATCCACCCGCCTCGGCCTCCCAAAGTGCTGGGATTACAGGCTTGAGCCACCGCGCCCGGCGGTACGTTATATTTTCAAGCAATTTATGTGTTTCATCTAAGTTTTCAAATTGACATATGCTTGTTCACAGTAGTCAGGTTTTTATCACATACTGAATCTATAATTACATCTCCTTTTTGTTCTAATCATCAGAAGTTTGATTATTTTATTACTGTTTTCAAAGCACCAACTTTTGGCTTTATTCACCTTGTATCATGTCTTTTTTCAACTTCATAGATTTTTATTTTTATCTTTATTGACCTACATCTACTATCCTTGAGCTTATTTTTTCTTACTTCTTAAGCTGAATAATAACAACTATAATTTTCTAAATCTTAACCAGAATGCTTATAACACCAGTTATATACATGTCTTTTTTTAAGCATTTATGACTATACATTTCCCTTAAAGTTCCGTTTCCACTATATCCCACGAGTTTTGAGATAATCCTCAGTTTTAAGTATATTTAAATTACCATTATAATTTCCTCTTTGCCCCATCCAATAATTAGACATATGTAGTTTTAATTTCCAGAAATATGAATTTTTAACAATTTTTGGTATTAATTTCTACTATAATTTTATTATCCTCGAAAACATTATATGCATATTATCATTCCTGAAAATTTGTGGGTATCTGACTTGTGGCCTAATATGTGATTAGTTTCTGTAATTGTCCTCTGTGAACTTAAGATGAATGGATATTCTCTAATTGTTGAATGTAGGGTTCTGCCTATGTCCATTAAGATAGCTTGTTGATAATGCTTTTCAGTTCTTCTTTATTTTTGCCAAGTTTTTGTTTTTGCTGTTTCTAGCAGTAATTGAGAGGCATGTATAGAACTTTCTAATGTGATGGTAGATTTGTGTATTTCACCCTATTGATATTTTCTTTATATAAAATTGCGGTTTTATGTTTTAGAGTTGTAAAATCTTCCTGGTAAATGATATTTATATATATATATATATATATATATATATATATGTATATATAGAAGCCCTTTTTACCTTTAATACGATATTTTGTACTAAAATCAATTTCATATAACAGTAAAATAACTATCTCAGTTTTCTTTAAATAATATTTCATAGTATTCTAAGCACCTTTTAAAAAACTTTAATTTTTATTTATTTTTTATTTTTTAGAGACAGAGTCTTGCTCTCTTGCCCATACTGAAGTGCAGTGGAACAAATCACAGCTTTTTGTAATCCTGAGCTCCTGGGCTTTTGTGATCCTCTGACCTCAGCGTCTGAAGTAGCTAGGACTACAGGCACATGCCACATGCCTGGCTAACTTTCTACATTTTTTTGTAAAGACAAGGTCTTGCTATGCTGTGAAGACTGGTCTTGAACTTCTGAGATCAAGTGATCCTCCTGCCTTGGCCTCCAAAAGTGCTGGGAGTACAGGTGTGAATCACTGTGTCTGCCCGAAAGCTTTTTTATTATAGAAAATGTTAACATACACAACAGTAAACAAAATATTATGATCAGTTGGTATAATCCAGTTACCCAGTTTCAAAAATTATCAAATTATCAATATTTTTCAAATTTTGAAATGTATTTTCCAACTTTTTGTCTTTAATTTTTCTGGGTCTTAGTGTTTCATGTATATTTCATGTTTATTTATTTGTAATGGCCTATGGCTAGACTTGCCTATTTTTAAATGTCAGTCTGATCTTTTTTACTTAGTACTGAGTTTCACCTGTTCATATTTATTGAAATTATTGACGTATCTGGAGCTACTTTAATCTCTTCATTTGGTTTTCTATTTCCCTTGCTGTTTTTATGTTTACTTAGTCTTCTTTCCTGCTTTTAAAATGATTATTTTAAACCAGGTGTGGTGGCTTATGCTTGTAATCCCAACACTATGGGAGGCCAAGGCAGGAGGAATGTTTGAGCCCAGAAGTTCAAGACCCACCATGGCAGCATAGTGAGACCCTGTCTCTACAAGAAAATAATTACATTTTAAACACTATTTTAATATAATTATTATGGTAATCCTTTAAATTGGACTTAACTTTAAAATTAATAAATATCTTAACCCTCTTTCCAAATAACATGTAGTTGAAAATATTTTTATCCTTAATATCCCTTTTATAATTTGCATGCTATTATTTTCCACCATATTATTCCTGTTTTACTTTTTAGAAATCCATAAATTTGCTATTAATATTATTACTATCATGAGTAATATTATTACTATCATGAGTATTTTGTAAGAATGCTGTTTGTTTAGAAGTATGTATATATTTACTAATTTATATACATATATATCTACATATTTTAGAAATTCTTCATATTTTATAGTTTAGAAATTCTTCCAGTGAATATTTGTTGATGAAAATAGTTTGAGAATCTCTCTCCTTTATTCTTATTTTGGTAAGATGGTTTTGCTGGATACACAAAGCAGTATTTTTTATATATATATATAAGCATTATATATATGCATTAGCATATCTTAGTATTATATATATATTAGTAGTCATCTTTTGGTTTCAATCGCTGCTATTGCCTTTGTCTTATTATAATTTTTAAGTATCTGGTTTTTCTCTCTTTCTGTTTTTAAGATCTTTTGTTTTGAGGTGATACAGTATTATTATTATATTACATATTATTGCTGTTGTTGTGTGAACTTCTTGCCATTTAGTAGAATGTATATATATGTTCCAATACAGGTGAATTTTATTATTTTGATAAGCTTTAAAAAATTGTTAGCCAATATATCTTCAATTTTTTTTCTTTGTTCATCCTAATCTCTACTTCTGGGTCTAGTCTGATTCTAAGTCTTGTTATCTTATTCTTCTTTTTGTACGTGTCTTTTATTTTAGGTTCAGGGGTACATGTGCACATGGATAAATTGCACGTGGCTGAAGTTTGCTGCATGAATGATCCAGTCACCCAGGTAGCAATCATAGTGCCTGATAGTTTTTCAACCCACACCTTCCTTCTACCCTCCCTCATCTAGGACTGCCCAGTGTCTATTGTGTCTACTTTATGTTCATGCTCACTCAGTGTTTAGCCTCCATGTGGTGTTTGGTCTTCTCTTCCTCAATTTGCATATGCTAATGGCCTCCAAATGCATCTGTGCTACTGCAAATAACACAGTAACATTATTTTATTCTTTCTTATGGTTGCATGGTATTCCACTATATGTACGTACCATGTTTGCTTTTATTTATTTATTTTTTTATGATTATTATTATTATACTTTAAGTTCTAGGGTACATGTGCATAACGTGCAGGTTTGTTACATATGTATACTTGTACCATGTTGCTGTGCTGCACCCATCAACTCGTCAGCACCCAACTACTCGTCATTTACATCAGGTATAACTCCCAATGCAATCCCTACCCCCTCCCCCCTCCCCATAATAGGCCCCGGTGTGTGATGTCCCCCTTCCCGAGTCCAAGTGATCTCATTGTTCAGTTCCCACCTATGAGTGAGAACATGCGGTGTTTGGTTTTCTGTTCTTGTGATAGTTTGCTAAGAATGATGGTTTCCAGCTGCATCCATGTCCCTACAAAGGACACAAACTCATCCTTTTTTATGGCTGCATAGTATTCCATGGTGTATATGTGCCACATTTTCTTAATCCAGTCTGTCACTGATGGACATTTGGGTTGATTCCAAGTCTTTGCTATTGTGAATAGTGCCGCAATGAACATACGTGTGCATGTGTCTTTATAGCAGCATGATTTATAATCCTTTGGGTATATCCCCAGTAATGGGATGGCTGGGTCATATGGTACATCTAGTTCTAGATCCTTGAGGAATCGCCATACTGTTTTCCATAATGGTTGAACTAGTTTACAATCCCACCAACAGTGTAAAAGTGTTCCTATTTCTCCACATCCTCTCCAGCACCTGTTGTTTCCTGACTTTTTAATGATCACCATTCTAACTGGTGTGAGATGGTATCTCATTGTGGTTTTGATTTGCATTTCTCTGATGGCCAGTGATGATGAGCATTTTTTCATGTGTCTGTTGGCTGTATGAATGTCTTCTTTTGAGAAATGTCTGTTCATATCCTTTGCCCACTTTTTGATGGGGTTGTTTGTTTTTTTCTTGTAAATTTGTTTGAGTTCTTTGTAGGTTCTGGATATTAGCCCTTTGTCAGATGAGTAGATTGCAAAAATTTTCTCCCATTCTGTAGGTTGCCTGTTCACTCTGATGGTAGTTTCTTTTGCTGTGCAGAAGCTTTTTAGTTTAATGAGATCCCATTTGTCAATTTTGGCTTTTGCTGCCGTTGCTTTTGGTGTTTTAGACATGAAGTCTTTGCCCATGCCTATGTCCTGAATGGTACTACCTAGGTTTTCCTCTAGGGTTTTTATGGTATTAGGTCTAACATTTAAGTCTCTAATCCATCTTGAATTAATTTTCGTATAAGGAGTAAGGAAAGGATCCAGTTTCAGCTTTCTACTTATGGCTAGCCAATTTTCCCAGCACCATTTATTAAATAGGGAATCCTTTCCCCATTTCTTGTTTCTCTCAGGTTTGTCAAAGATCAGATGGCTGTAGATGTGTGGTATTATTTCTGAGGACTCTGTTCTGTTCCATTGGTCTATATCTCTGTTTTGGTACCAGTACCATGCTGTTTTGGTTACTGTAGCCTTGTAGTATAGTTTGAAGTCAGGTAGTGTGATGCCTCCAGCTTTGTTCTTTGACTTAGGATTGTCTTGGCAATGCGGGGTCTTTTTTGGTTCCATATGAACTTTAAAGCAGTTCTTTCCAATTCTGTGAAGAAACTCATTGGTAGCTTGATGGGGATGGCATTGAATCTATAAATAACCTTGGGCAGTATGGCCATTTTCACGATATTGATTCTTCCTATCCATGAGCATGGTATGTTCTTCCACTTGTTTGTGTCCTCTTTAATTTAACTGAGCAGTGGTTTGTAGTTCTCCTTGAAGAGGTCCTTTACATCCCTTGTAAGTTGGATTCCTAGGGATTTTATTCTCTTTGAAGCAATTGTGAATGGAAGTTCATTCATGATTTGGCTCTCTGTTTGTCTGTTACTGGTGTATAAGAATGCTTGTGATTTTTGCACATTAATTTTGTATCCTGAGACTTTGCTGAAGTTGCTTATCAGCTTGAGGAGGTTTTGGGCTGAGACAATGGGGTTTTCTAAATATACAATCATGTCATCTGCAAACAGGGACAATTTGACTTCTTCTTTTCCTAACTGAATACCCTTGAATTCTTTCTCTTGCCTGATTGCCCTAGCCAGAACTTCCAACACTATGTTGAATAGGAGTGGTGAGAGAGGGCATCCCTGTCTTGTGCCAGTTTTCAAAGGGAATTTTTCCAGTTTTTGCCCATTCAGTATGATATTGGCTGTGGGTTTGTCATAAATAGCTCTTATTATTTTGAGGAACGTTCCATCAATACTGAATTTATTGAGCGTTTTTAGCATGAAGGGCTGTTGAATTTTGTCAAAAGCCTTTTCTGCATCTATTGAGATAATCATGTGGTTCTTGTCTTTGGTTCTGTTTATATGCTGGATTATGTTTATTGATTTGTGAATGTTGAACCAGCCTTGCATCCCAGGGATGAAGCCCACTTGATCATGGAGGATAAGCTTTTTGATGTGTTGCTGAATCCGGTTTGCCAGTATTTTATTGAGGATTTTTGCATCGATGTTCATCAGGGATATTGGTCTAAAATTCTCTTTTTTTGTTGTGTCTCTGCCAGGCTTTGGTATCAGGATGATGTTGGCCTCAAAAAATGAGTTAGGGAGGATTCCCTCTTTTTCTATTGATTGGAATAGTTTCAGAAGGAATGGTACCAGCTCCTCCTTATACCTCTGGTACAATTCAGCTGTGAATCCATCTGGTGCTGGATTTTTTTGGTTGGTAGGCTATTAATTATTGCCTCAATTTCAGAGCCTGCTATTGGTCTATTCAGGGATTCAACTTCTTCCTGGTTTAGTCTTGGAAGAGTGTAAGTGTCCAGGAAATTATCCATTTCTTCTAGATTTTCTAGTTTATTTGCGTAGAGGTGTTTATAGTATTCTCTGATGATAGTTTGTATTTCTGTGGGGTCGGTGGTGATATCCCCTTTATCATTTTTTATTGCGTCAATTTGATTCTTCTCTCTTTTCTTCTTTATTAGTCTTCCTAGTGGTCTGTCAATTTTGTTGATCTTTTCAAAAAACCAACTCCTGGATTCATTGATTTTTTGGAGGGTTTTGTGTGTTTCTATCTCCTTCATTTCTGCTCTGATCTTAGTTATTTCTTGCCTTCTGCTAGCTTTAGAAAGTGTTTGCTCTTGCTTCTCTAGTTCTTTTAATTGTGATGTTAGAGTGTCAATTTTAGATCTTTCCTGCTTTCTCTTGTGGGCATTTAGTGCTATAAATTTCCCCCTACACACTGCTTTAAATGTGTCCCAGAGATTCTGGTATGTTGTATCTTTATTCTCATTGGTTTCAAAGAACATCTTTATTTCTGCCTTCATTTCGTGATGTACCCAGTAGTCATTCAGGAGCAGGTTGTTCAGTTTCCATGTAGTTGAGCGGTTTTGATTGAGTTTCTTAGTCCTGAGTTCTAGTTTGATAGCACTGTGGTCTGAGAGACAGTTTGTTATAATTTCTGTTCTTGTACATTTGCTGAGGAGTGCTTTACTTCCAATTATGTGGTCAATTTTGGAACAAGTGGGATGTGGTGCTGAGAAGAATGTATATTCTGTTGATTTGGGGTGGAGAGTTCTATAGATGTCTATTAGGTCTGCTTGCTGCAGAGATGAGTTCAATTCCTGGATATCCTTGTTAACTTTCTGTCTCGTTGATCTGTCTAATGTTGACAGTGGAGTGTTGAAGTCTCCCATTATTATTGTATGGGAGTCTAAGTCTCTTTGTAAGTCTCTAAGGACTTGCTTTATGAATCTGGGTGCTCCTATATTGGGTGCATATATATTTAGGATAGTTAGTTCTTCCTGTTGAATTGATCCCTTTACCATTATGTAATGGCCTTCTTTGTCTCTTTTGATCTTTGATGGTTTAAAGTCTATTTTATCCGAGACTAGTATTGCAACCCCTGCTTTCTTTTGTTCTCCATTTGCTTGGTAAATCTTCCTCCATCCCTTTATTTTGAGCCTATGTATGTCTCTGCATGTGAGATGGGTCTCCTGAATACAGCAGACTGATGGGTCTTGACACTATATCCAGTTTGCCAGTCTATGTCTTTTAATTGGAGCATTTAGTCCATTTACATTTAAGGTTAATATTGTTATGTGTGAACTTGATCCTGCCATTATGATATTAACTGGTTATTTTGCTCGTTAGTTGATGCAGTTTCTTCCTAGCCTCGATGGTCTTTACATTTTGGCCTGTTTTTGCAATGGCTGGTACCGGTTGTTCCTTTCCATGTTTAGTGCTTCCTTCAGGGTCTCTTGTAAGGCAGGCCTAGTGGTGACAAAATCTCTAAGCATTTGCTTATCTGTAAAGGATTGTATTTCTCCTTCACTTATGAAACTTAGTTTGGCTGGATATGAAATTCTGGGTTTAAAATTCTTTTCTTTAAGAATGTTGAATATTGGCCCCCACTCTCTTCTGGCTTGGAGAGTTTCTGCCGAGAGATCTGCTGTTAGTCTGATGGGCTTCCCTTTGTGGGTAACCCGACCTTTCTCTCTGGCTGCCCTTAAGATTTTTTCCTTCATTTCAACTTTGGTGAATCTGGCAATTATGTGTCTTGGAGTTGCTCTTCTCGAGGAGTATCTTTGTGGCGTTCTCTGTATTTCCTGGATTTGAATGTTGGCCTGCCCTACTAGGTTGGGGAAGTTCTCCTGGATGATATCCTGAAGAGTGTTTTCTAACTTCGTTCCATTTTCTCCCTCACTTTCAGGCACCCCAATCAGATGTAGATTTGGTCTTTTCACATAATCCCATACTTCTTGCAGGCTTTGTTCATTTCTTTTTCTTCTTTTTCCTTTTGGTTTCTCTTCTCACTTCATTTCATTCATTTGATCCTCAATCGCTGATACTCTTTCTTCCAGTTGATCGAGTCGGTTACTGAAGCTTGTGCATTTGTCACGTATTTCTCGTGTCATGGTTTTCATCTCTTTCATTTCGTTTATGACCTTCTCTGCATTAATTACTCTAGCCATCAATTCTTCCACTTTTTTTTCAAGATTTTTAGTTTCTTTGCGCTGGGTACGTAATTCCTCCTTTAGCTCTGAGAAGTTTGATGGACTGAAGCCTTCTTCTCTCATCTCGTCGAAGTCATTCTCCGTCAAGCTTTGATCCATTGCTGGCGATGGGCTGCGCTCCTTTGCCGGGGGAGATGCACTCTTATTTTTTGAATTTCCAGCTTTTCTGCCCTGCTTTTTCCCCATCTTTGTGGTTTTATCTGCCTCTGGTCTTTGATGATGGTGACGTACTGATGGGGTTTTGGTGTAGGTGTCCTTCCTGTTTGATAGTTTTCCTTCTAACAGTCAGGACCCTCAGCTGTAGGTCTGTTGGAGATTGCTTGAGGTCCACTCCAGACCCTGTTTGCGTGGGTGTCAGCAGCTGAGGCTGCAGAAGATAGAATATTGCTGAACAGCGAGTGTACCTGTCTGATTCTTGCTTTGGAGGCTTCCTCTCAGGGGTGTACTCCACCCTGTGAGGTGTGGTGTGTCAGACTGCCCCTAGTGGGGGATGTCTCCCAGTTAGGCTACTCAGGGGTCAGGGACCCACTTGAGCAGGCAGTCTGTCCCTTCTCAGATCTCAACCTCCGTGTTGGGAGATCCACTACTCTCTTTAAAGCTGTCAGACAGAGTCGTTTGCGTCTGCAGAGGTTTCTGCTGCTTTTGTAGTTATCTGTGCCCTGTCCCCAGAGGTGGAGTCTACAGAGACAGGCAGGTTTCCTTGAGCTGCTGTGAGCTCCACCCAGTTTGAGCTTCCCAGCGGGTTTGTTTACCTACTTAAGCCTCAGCAATGGCGGGCGCCCCTCCCCCAGCCTGGCTGCTGCCTTAAGGCGAGATCGCAGACTGCTGTGCTAGTAATGAGGGAGGCTCTGTGGGCGTGGGACCCTCCCGGCCAGGTGTGGGATATTATCTCCAGGTGTGCCTGTTTGCTTAAAGGGCAGTATTGTGGTGGGAGTTACCCGATTTTCCAGGTGTTGTGTGTCTCAGTTCCCCTGGCTAGGAAAAGGGATTCCCTTTCCCCTTGTGCTTCCCAGGTGATGCGATGCCTCGCCCTGCTTCAGCTCTCGCTGGTCGGGCTGCAGCAGCTGACCAGCACCGATTGTCCAGCACACCCTAGTGAGATGAACCCAGTACCTCAGTTGAAAATGCAGAAATCACCGGTCTTCTGTGTCGCTGGCGCTGGGAGTTGGAGACTGGAGCTGTTTCTATTCGGCCATCTTGCTCCGCCACCAAGGTAACCCATGTTTTCTTTATACAGTCCACTGTTGGTATGTATCTAGGTTGATGCCTTGTCTTTACCATTGTGAATAGTGTTGCAATAAACATGCATATGCATGTGTCTTTTTTGTAGAACAACTTATTTTCCTCTGGGTATATTCCCAGTAATGGGATTGCTGGGTCAAATGATAGTCCTGTTTTAAGTTCTTTGAGAAATATTTATGCTGCTTTTCACAATGGCTGAAATAATTTATATTAACACCAGCAGTGTCTAAGTGTTTCTTTTTCTTAGCAAATTGCCAACATCAGCTATTTTTTGACTTTTGAGTAATAGCCATTCTAACTGGTGGCATCTCATTGTGGTTTTAATTTGCATTTCTCTAATGATTACTGATGTCGAGCATTTTTTCATGTATTTGTTGAACACATATGTGTCTTCTTTTGAGAAGTGTCTGTTCACATCCCTTGCCTATTTTTAAATGGGGTTGTTTGTTTTTTTCTTGTTAAATTGTTTACCCTCCTTACAGATTCTGGGTGTTAGGCCTTTGCCAGATGCATAGTTTGAAAATATTTTCTCCCATTCTGTAGGTTGCCTGTTTGCTCTGTTGATAGTTTCTTTTGCTGTATAGAAGCTCTTCAGTTTAATATAGTCCCACTTGTCAACTTTTGTTTTTGTTACACATGCTTTTGGGGACTTAGTTACAAATTTTTTACAGAGGCCAATGTCCAGAATACTATTTCCTAGATTTTCTTCTAGAGATTTTATAAGTTTTAGGTCTTACCTTTAAGTCTTTAATCCATCTTGAGTTAATTTTTGTGTATGGTGAAAGGAAGGGTCCCAATTTCAATCTTCTGTATATGTCTAGCCAGTTATTCCAGCACTATTTATTGAATAAGGAGTCCTTTCCCATTGCTTTTTTTTGTGAACTTTGATTGTAGATATGTGGCTCTATTTATGGGTTCTCTAACCTATTCTGTTGGTCTACGTGTCTGTTTTTGTACAATTACCATGCTCCTTTGGTTACTGTAGCCCTGTAGTTTAGTTCAAATTCAGGTAGTGTGATGCTTCTGGCTTTATTCGTTTTGCTTATGATTGCTTTGGCTATTGGGGCTGCTTTTCTGTTGTTCCACATACATTTTAGAATAGTTTTTTCCCCCTAATTCTGTGAAAAATGAGGCTGGTAGTTTGATAGGAATAGTGTTGAATCTGTAAATTACTTTGGGCCGTATAGCCATTTTAACAATATTGATTCCTCCTATCCATGAGCATGGAATGTTTTTCCAATTGTTTGTATAGTCTCTAATTTCTGTCAGTATTTTGAAACTCTTGTTGTAGAGATATTTCACCTCCTTAGTTAGTTGTATTCCTAGGTATTTTATTCTTTTTGTGGCTATTGTAAATGGGATTGTGTTTTTAATTTGGCTCTCAGCTTGGACATTATTGTTGTATACAAATGTTACCTCTTTTTGTACATTGATTTTGTATCTTGAACCTTTACTGAAGTCATTTATCAGTTCTAGGAGCGATTTGATGAAGGCTATAGGGTTTGGTAGGTATAGAATCACATCATGTGTGAGGAGAGATAGTTTGACTTCCTCATATTCCTATTTGGATGCCTTTTACTTCTTTCTCTTGCCTGGTTGCTCTGGCTAGAACTTCCAGTACTATGTTGAATAGGACTGGAGAAAGTAGAAATCCTTATCTTGTTCCCATTTGCAAGGAGTGTATTTTCTGCTTTTGCCCATTCACAATGTTGTTGAGTCTGAGTTTGCCACAGATGACATTTATTATTTTGACGTATGTCCCTTTTATGTGATGCCTAATTTTTTGAGTGTTTGTAATATGAAGTAGTGTTGGATTTTAACAAAAGTCTTTTCTGTGTATATTGAGATGATCATGTGGTTTTTGTTTTTAATTCTGTTTATGTGGTGAATCACACTTACTGATTTTGGTATGTTGAACCAACTTTGCATCCCAGGAATAAAGCCTACTGGATCATGGTGAATTAACTTTTTGATATGCTTCTGGATTTTTGTTTGCTAGTATTTTGTTGAGGATTTTTGAATCCATGTTTATCAAGAATATTGGCCTGATGTTGTCTTTTTTCATCACATTTTTGCCAGACTTTGGTATCAACATGATGCCGATATTGTAGCGTGAGTTAGGGAGGAGTCCCTGCTCCTCAACATTTTGGACCAATTTCAGTAGGATTGGTACTAGTTCTTATCTATATGTCTGGTAGAATTTGGCTGTGATTTCAACTGGTCCAGGACTTTTTCTTTTTTTGATGGTAGGTATTTTGCTATTTAATTTTGAAACTCATTTTTAGTCTGTTCAGGATTTCAGTTTCTTTCTGGTTCAATTTTGGGAAGTTTTCTGTTTCCACGAATTTATCCATTTATTCTAGGTTTTCTAGTTTGTGTGCATAGAGGTGTTCTTAAAAGTCTCTGAAGGTTTTTTGTATTTATGTGGGGTCAGTTGTAGTATCACATTTGTCATGTGTGATGGTGCTTATTTGGATCTTCTTTTTTTCTTTGTTAATAACATAGCTAGCAGTTTACCAAACTTCTTGTTTCAAATAACTTTTAGTTTCGTTAAGCTTTTGTATGGATTTTCACCTCTCAATTGCATGCAATTCAGCTCTGATTTTAGTTGTTGGTTTTATCCTGCTAGTTTCAGGGTTAGTTTGCCATTGCTCTTCTAGTTCCTCCAGGTGTAATGTTAGGTTGTTAATCTGAGATGTTTCCAACTTTTTAATGTAGGCATTTAGTGCTATAAACTTTCCTCATAACACCATTTTAGCTGTGTTTCAAAGATTCTGATATATTGTATCTCTATTTTCATTAGTTTCAATTTATTTTTATTTCTGCCTTGATTTTGTCCTTCATTTGAAAATCATTCAGAAGCAGGTTGTTTAATTCTCATGTAAGTGTATGGTTTTGAGAGGTCCTCTTGTTATTGATTTACATTTTTATTGTGCTGACGTCCGAGAGTATAGTTGGCAGGATTTTGATTTTTTGTTACTTTGTTGAGACTTACTTTATGGCCAAGCATGTGATCTATCTTTGAATATGTGCTATATGCCCATGAGAAGAATATATATTCTGTTGTTGGGTGGCATATTTTGTGGATGTCTATTAGGTCAAATTGGTTAAGTGTCAAGTTTAAGTCCAGAATTTCTTTGTTAGTTTTCTGCCTCAGTGACCTGCCAAACTCTGTCAGTGGAGTGTTGAAATCTCCCACTATTATTGTGTGGATAAGTCTTTTCATACTTGTTTTATGAACCTCAGTACTCCAAAGTTGGGTGTATATGTATTTAGGAGAGTTAAGTCTTCTTATTAAATTAAAACCTTTATCATTATATAGTGCCTTTCTTTGTCATTTTTAATCATTGTTGGCTTAAATTATGTTTTACTTGATATAATAAAAAAAACCCCTGCTCTTTTTTTGTTTTCTGTTTGCCTGGCAGATCTTTCTCCATCTTCTTACTTTGAGCCTGTGGTGGTTGTTACATATGAGATGGCTCTCTTGAAGATAACAGACAGACAGTTGGGTTTTCCTTCTATATCCAATTTGCCATTCTATGCCTTTTAAGTGGAGTAATAAGCCCATTTACATTCAAGGTCAATATTGATATGTTAAAGTTTGATCCTGTCATTGCATTGTTAGCTAGATATTTTATAGACTTGATTGTATAGTTGCCTCATAGTGTCAATGGGTTTTGTATTTAAGTATGTTTTTGTGCTGACAGGCACTGTTCTTTTATTTCCATGTTTAGCACTCTCTTAAGGACCCCTTGTAGGGGAGATCTAGTTGTTATGAATTCCCTTAGTGTTTGCTTGTCTGAAAATTATTTTCTTTCTCTTTTGTTTATGAAGCTTAGTTTGGCAAGATATGAAATTCTTGGTTGGAATTTCTTTTCTTTAATGATGCTGAAAATAGGTCCTTAATCTCTTCATTGTATAGAACTACCTGAGACTGGGTCATTTATGAAGAAAAGAGGTTTACTTGACTCACAGTTCCACAAGATGTACAGGAAGCATGGTTGGGAAGGCCTCAGGAAACATACAATTTTGGCGGAAAGGTAAGAGGCAAGCAAGCACCTTCTAAAACACATTTTGGGGTGCTGCTGTAATAAAAACCTAAAAGTATGGTATTGACTTTGTCACTGTGTAATAGGTAGGGTTTTGAGGTACATGCTGCAAATACAAACTTTAGGGACAATTCTGTTTAGAGTTCAGAACTCAGAAAGAAAATAGGAGAGCTGAAGAGAACATTCATACGTTCTTAGAGAATACATTAATAATCAGGAACAAAATGATGGTAGAAATAAAGATTTTAAGGGCTATTCTTCTGACCTCTCATACAGAAATGAGAAACATGCCATTGGAAACTGTAGGAAGCCAATCCTTGTTATAGAGTAGCAAAGGACTGTGCTAAACTGTGATTTAGTGTTTTGTAGAAGAACTTGAATAGATACATCTCCAAAGAAGGAATGCAAATGGCCAAAAATCACATAAAAAGGTGATCAACTGTCATTGACAAATGCAAAACAAAATCACAATGAGATACTACTTCACATCCATTAGGATGGCTAGAATAAAAATAAAAATGAAAACAACAAACACCGTCAGTGACGGTGTGGAGAAATTGAACCCATATACATTTCTACTGGGAACGTAAAATGTTTCAAATTAATGTGGAAAATATTTAGGTAGTTTCTAAAATGGTAAGCCTAGAATTATTATGTGACCCAGCAATTCTAATCCTAGGTATAGCCTCCGAGGAACTGAAAACAGGTACTCAAACATCTGCTTGTACACAAATATTCATAGCAGCACTATTCACAGTAGATAAAAGGTAGTAACCAAATGTCCATCAACACACAAATGGATAAGCAAAATGTGGTCTGTAAATACACACAATTGGAATATTAATCAGCCATAAAAGAAATGAAGTACTCATACATGCTATAGTGTAGATGAATCTCAAAAACATATGCTAAGTGAAAGCAGCCAGACACTAAACATCACATATTGTATGAGTCCATATATGTGAAATATCCAGGTTAGTTAAATCTGTAAAAACATAAAGCAGATTGGTGGTTGCCAGGGGTAGAGGAGAGTGGAGAATGAGGAGTGACTGCTTAATGAGTACAGGATTTTCTTTCAGTGTGATAAAAATTTGGAACTAGATAGATGTGGTTGCAGGACATTGGGAATATACAAAATGTCACTGAATTGTATACTATAGCCTGGTTAATTTTATGTGACATAAACATCACCTCAGAAAAAAAAGAGTATATGTGTAAATTTCTCCAATTCTAGGTGTATTTTAGCAAGTAAACTTGTCAGAGTACCCAGTCAACAGTACACTGGAATTGTAAGTGGTAATTTGTTTTTGTTTTTTTTTTTAACTGTGGAATCTCTCAGTATGCTTTAATGTACTAATGTGCCTTGGAAAATTCCAAGTAAGAGATAGAACATGCAGAATTTTGGCGGGGGAGAAGGTATTAGGTATATGATTTTAAAGAGGTAGTAGTGGCAGCAGCAGTAGTAGTAGCAGTGTCAGCACCAGCAATAGTGAGGGTGATGGCAGCAGTAACAGTAGCAGTAATAGAAATAGCTGAAATTGTTGTAGTAATGGCTAACATTGAGTGTTTATTTCATATTTCATTCTAGGCACTTTATAGCTGTTAACTCTCATAATACTCATACTAATGCTGTGAGGTAATATCTATTTATATTATTATTATTTATATATTATAATTTATATTATTATCTCAATTTTCAGATAAGGAAACTAAGTCCCAGCTATTAACCTATGTAGATATGGGTTTGGTCTAGCACGTGGATCTGTCCGCTGACAAATACTCATAAGTCAAAGTTCCCTTAGGGTGAATGTTCCCAGCTAGTCAGAAGCTCTGGGCAGGCACAAGCATTGATAAAAAGGTGGTCTGAGAGAAAAGCAGCTAAGAAACCCCCAGAGCATTTCTATTCCAATTCTTTTGGAGAATTATGAGTGCAGGTAGTAGATTTCTGATTCCTGCATTCTCTTGTGAGCACTTACTTCCCTCCTGTTGAGGAAGTTTTTGTTCCAGTGCTCTTTGTTGTTCCTCATTGCCCCAGTTCAATCCAACTGACTCTTCCTACCCCTTAATAGTAGTGATATATATATATATATATGCACACACACACATACACACACACACATATATATAACCTATATATAGGTTATATATCTATAACCTCCAGTGTGTCTATGATCTATACATGAGCATTGAGTTCATACTGCTTTGGGGGATAATGTATGTTTCCCTGTTTCTGTAAGGACGCATGCCACAGTGCTAATTCAGTATGGGCATTGGTGCCAGGAAGGGAGGTTGACTTGGGATTGAAGAATTTTCCTCCTGTGCCTACCCGGAACCCACTCCTCAGCCTCCTCTCCATGGACTCCCATCACCCTCAGCTCCATCCATCACAGCTGCAGCTCAGCCTGGTGATGTATTACACTAACATATCATTAGTGCAACGGCAGAGCAAGGAGCTTTGATGATGTATTGGGGCCATACATCATCAGAATGAGTCACTCTGATGATGTATAACTCAAAAGATGGTACTATCCAGGGAAATGTGGACATACCATAAATCAGGGACAATGTTAAAGAAGAAAACCCAGGACAGCCTCGGAAGGAAAATAAAGGTTCAGGGGTCTCCCGCAGTAGGGATTGAGAGGCAAAACTAGTACATTCTTAACGGCTCAGATTGAAGCTTTCTGTTAGCTGCAGCATTCTTAATGACGAAACCAGATCACCAGCATCCCGGGTGACACTTGGATTTCCTTTCCATCTGGAATGTAGTTTGGCTTCTGCCTTCCTGCAAAGCCCCTTGTTTTGACAGAGATGCGGAGTCCATCAGATCAAAAGGAAATGCTCCAGGTCTGTGCTCCATCCAAGTATTCTTGGATTGCCATCCATTGCAGGGATTGTGGAAGGCTTTTTAGTCCATGATGGTTTAAACTTGCCTTCTCTCTGAAGTGTTCAGCTCTCAGACATTTATTACCGAAGTTCCTTAGACTAATGCAAGAGTGTGAATTTGACATTAGGTTGAAAATATAAAGCTATAAAGTCAGAGGAGCCCTTACTGGGCTGTAGGAGTTATAAACTTTTAGAACACAGTTGAAGATTTCTATTTGTCAGTGAGATAGATCTGGACAAAACTTTCTTTGCTTTTCTCTCTTCAAATTAGCTACAAAAAGGAGAGAAGACACTATAACATTAACTTTAAGGCACAGAAAACAACCCCAACTAGATGTTCATGGGGCCAATTTACCTGATTGGCCTAGAAATATTGGCACTTGGTTCTGGTGTATGCTGAAACCTACAACGTCCTGTCCCCTATCTTTCCATTTGACTCTATCCACAGGGAGACACATTATGAAAATTGTCAGCCTCCCTACAATCACCTCAATTTGGGGGGTGTGTGGCATTTTCATAGTTAAGAGCATAAAACTCTTTGTAACTTTTAAAAGTGATAAAGAAAGTCTTAAAGAAAGGGAGTTGAGAGCCACAGGCAGAATGGGGAGGTAAGACCACACACAGGCACATGGGGAAAAAAATTAACGTTTGTGTTTAATGCTTTATTTAATGCTGAACTGTCAGCTTGAGATCTGAGGCCATAACATACCGGTTCTATCCCTCCACCCATCCAAAATAAAATAAAAATCAAAGCCTAGGTGCTTTGGGACTGGAGAATATCAGAACTCAGCCCTTGGCATATGGGATCCATTACAGGCAAGAAGTCTTGCTCCAGGGGTTCCTTCCTCTGGTCCCCACCCACACTCCAGCAGCAAGCAAAGGCTCTTCCAGCCAACCCTGGTCATGTTGCTATGACTCATTGCCTTTGTTTATTACAAGCTCCATAGTGGACTCTGTCCTGAAGGGCAGCACAACTGGAGAGCTCTCCTAGAGGGTGCAGGAGAAGGGTTTTGGCCACCAAAACACAATGTCCCCACTCCCCTCCCTGTGGAAAGGATGGGGGCAGTGGGGGGCCCTTCACCACCTGAAGAGCAGTTAAGAGAACAGAATGCTTTCTTTTTTTATTGTTCTCAAATAGCTGTGCCTTCAAAGGCCTTTAAAAGTTGAAACAAAACAGATCTTGCCTCTGCTCTTTATTTATTCTTTGGTGGGGGGAAGGGGAGGAGAATTAAGTTGCTGATAAAGCCAGTACATTTCTTGGGAGTTGTTTATAAAGGAGTTGGCACCGAAAGGGGTCCCATAATGCCTAGGGATATTCTGTCTGTTGAAAGGGGGTGGCAGTTGCCTGCATCTGTCTGCAAGGACTCCCTCTGTCTGCACAGTGAAGGGTCATGAGGTGCAGGCATTGGGCATCCATGATGCCTGGCCTGATGGGAAAGCCAGGGGAATAGCTATTACCAATACCAAGCGATGAATTGAGGGAATAGTTGAGATCTACATGACAACACAACTCCATGATCAACTTTAGCAGAAGAAGTAACATAAGAAATTTGCCAGAACTATAGTTTGAGCTACTAGGCCAGTCAGCTTCATTCAAGAGTGGTCTGGGCCAAGCTATGTGGCAGTACAATCATTGAGCATCCCTGCAGATTTGGCCCACTGGTCCTGGAGTCCCCATCAGAGCTGTGTGTCCACTCGTCAAACCTGCTAGATACTGTGAATGTCAACAGTAAGAGGCATGGCAGAAGCAGTAGCAACAGGTCCCACAATTATCACACACTATATCAGCACTGTGTTAACTACTTGGCTTACATTATATCTCATTCAACTTTTATAATACCTTGAAGAGGTTTGCATTAGTCTGTTCTCACATTGCTTTAGAAATACCCGAGACTAGGTAATTTATAAAGAAAAGCTTTAGCTGGCTCACGGTTCCACAGGCTGTACAGGAAGCATGGCTGGTGGCGGGGGGCCTCAGGAAACTTATAATTATGGCAAAGGTGAAGGGGAAGCAGACACATCTTCATGTGGCCAGAGCAAAAAGAAGAGAGAGAATGAGGGGAGGTGCTACACACTTTTAAAGCACCATATCTCACAGGTAGTCACTCACAATCATGAAAGCAGCACTGAGGGGGATATCCACCTCCATGATCCAGTCGCCTCTTACCAGGCCCCACCACCAACTTTGGGGATTATGATTTGACATAAGGTTTGGGCTGGGACACAGACCCAAACCGTATCATCACTTTTAGATGAGAAAGCCAAGGCTAGTGTCACCGCATATCTGTTCTGTGTTGTGGCTAGTAAGTGCCAGAGGAAGATTTCAATCCAATTTCCTTTGACTCCCAAGATTTCAACTGCCAGCATTGTGTGGCCTGCAGTGCAGGTCAGACCTGCAGTGCTGCCCAACCAGGCCTTGAACCTCTCCATTGCCTCAGCCCCTTCTCAAGCTGCCTGCCTTAGGGGATAGCTCAGACTTCCATTCTAGAAACCATGTCCAACTTCTTTAAAACTTGAAACAAGCATTATTCTATTTCAAATTTCCCACTATTTTGTGCATGGATTAAAGAGCAGAGGAATAGTCTTAAAGGCCAGAGGCCACTTGCCGAAAGGCACAAAGTCAAGGAAGAAAACAGCTAAGTGGGTGGGTATGTAGGGGAGCTGCTCTTATGCTTTAGTTTCTCTCATCAGCTCTGGAGCTGGTCTCAAACCCGTGACCTGGTTTTTTGACAACATGTCCACACCTTCTCTACCTTCAGACAGAGAATGTGCCCAGAGTCCAAAGGGCAGCAGAAACATACAGAGATAAAGCAACTTAACTTTTCCTAAATTACCTGACTCTCTAGAATAAATAATGATAATAATAACAATAAAAACACCCCGATATGTTATTTTGTACCCCCTCCCACTTCAACATAATAATAACGCATAGTTTTACAAGATGGAGGTGCAAGAACTAATAAAATATATGGTTTAATTAACTAAACTTATGCTGTAGTCCACATTAGAAGGCCATGATTTAGCACGTACTCTCATCCTCAGGACAGAATAATGCAAACAGCATAATTAAAAGTTGATGAGAAGTATATTTATTGGGCATACAGCAAGAAGAGACATCCAGATTTATGATACATAAAGTAAACCTTTAGTTTACAATATAATTAATATTTTAAAAACCACAGTGTGCATATAATGCAGCCAAAGAGTCCTCTTCCGTGGAAGGATAATTTCTTTGGTACTGATCTTGGCCCCATTTAATAGTAAATTATGTTCCTGAACATATACAAATGTAACATGATCTATTATGATCTAGAGATGATGCTCATTGAGATGTCTGCAGCTATGATAGATCGTGGTTGTATGTCTCTGAAGACATGGAGGATGGCTGAAGGGCCAATTATTTATCTGTGGCATGAATTCCATGGCTATTAGTCACACACGCAGTGATGCAAAATGAGGGTATGCTACTACATTTTAATCAATCCCTGCTCAAGAAAACTCTTCGTTAGCACAGACCTGAGGATATCAGGAATTTACAGTGGAAGAGGTGAGTTTTATAAAAGCAAGGGTGTTGGGTTAGAAGGACAGTCTCAGAGTCCCAGAAAGCACCCAACATCCACATTGGTTTTGAAGACTCCTAGCATTTATGAGCTTGGGCTACAGGTTCAATCTCAAGTAATCCTCTAACAATCCTGTGTGGTAGATACTAATTTTTATCATGCTTATTGCACAGATGAGGAGACTGAGGCTCTGCGAAATGACCATGCCAGTAACGGTAGAGCCAGGATTCCCAGCCAGAAATGTACAAGCCAGGATTCCCAGCCAGATCCTACAGTCTCATTCTGTTCCACCCAAGGCTTCCATGAAGGACCTTGGAGAGAGGTGAGCTTTATTTCTCTGCAAGCCAGTCCACACTTCTCCTTAGGGTCTGGGAGCTCAGGGGTCCTCCTCCTGCACAGATTCTATGTTTCTCCTCTCACACACATCCCTACATTGCCTCTCTGAGGGACAAATTGCTATCGCTCACACTGTGCCTTGCACAGTTTTCAGGAGACTCGGCCTGGATCATCATCTCAAGGACATTCCAAATAGGGTCATGTTTGCTGCTATGTAATAGATTCATTTTTCCTTGAAAAAAAAAAAAAAGCCCTGGTATATAGCTAAATAAGTTAATTATCTACCCTCTCTCCCTTCTATTCTTCTTTCCTTCCTTCCTTCCTTCACTTCTATTTTTTAAACCTGGGGATTGGTTTAAAATTCAGACTTGTATTTTCTTTTTAATGAAACAGAGATACTACACACTTGAAAAAAAATAGGATGGCTTTGTATATATTCTTTAGTGTTCATCCTGTCTAAATTCCCCAGGCTGGCTAGTCTACTCACTACATGGGCTATGAGGAATGTGGGCAAAGTGTTTATTAGCATGGAATTTTTCCGCTTATCTGCCTGCTGTGCTTGTTCTATCATCTGGATCACTGCTATGGGAGTCACTGAAGGAATTTAAGAAGAAATACCTGGCTAAATTATTTTACCCAATGTACATGTGTCACAGGTCATGGAACAGTTATGAGCATCTTATAGAGAATGGCAAATAATTTGACAGCACTTGGAGGAACTCTTTGGAACTATGAGTGCCTGAACTTTGTACTTGAGTTCCCATTGCTTCTGCCACAACCTAATCTGAGCCCTATCACCCAGTATTATAACCACAGGTGGGAGAAGTCCAGTCCAACAAGGGCCACACTTTCCACTCCAGCCATAGTCCAGACTCCAAGTGGAAACCAGCATGACTTCCTTAGCCCCACTGGCTTGAGGAAGACCCCATTGGCTTGAGGCTTAAGGAAATTCATTGGAACCTGAGTGACAGCCAGTCCCAGAAGGGGGCATTGTGTCCTGGTCATGAGCTTTGAAACACTGTCACTGGTGGTCTGGATGGGATATCACCCAGCTTTCAAATTAGGATGTTTACCAGGTTTCAATGAAACTAAGTGAAACATTTATCTAAAATCCTAACATTGGAAAAACTCTCAGGGAGGGGCATGCAAAGGAAAAATACAAAATAAATTAAGTACTAAGTAGATAAAGAAAATTATATGAGTTCTTCTTCATTATCTGGTTCATTACACTGTTTAGTGCTTATTAAAATCACTGTTAAATGATTTAATTTTGTTTGGGGAAAAAAAGTGAATGAAAAAAAGAATAAGAGATTAAGGAGATAAGCTGCTGAGGTTTCCATTTTGGAACTGGTTGCAGAGCTAGGCTACAATGAGAAAATTAATTTGTAGGTCTCTCTGGGGGAACAGTCAACACCAGGCACCACAACACAAGCAATTTGCCTTATTTTTTGTTTAATTGGCATGGCCTTCTCTGGGGAGAGCTCAAGCTAAGCCAAGTAAGAGGATAAATCACCTTTAGTGTGGCCCCTTCTGGGTCACGGATAATTTTTCTGACAGCCATGTCAGATCAGGATGCTAATGTGTCAGCTAACTCCTCTGTATGCCAGCATTGAGAGTGTAATTTCCTTCCTATTAGCGCACATACTCACACAAACACTCTCCCCAGGGTGGTTTAATGAAGGTCCTGAGTACAGTCTTGGGGAAGAAGGGTTCTGAGGAAACCTAGGATGTATTAGGCCAGAAAAGATGGCAGTCTTTGCCTATAGAACTGCATTTATGCCTCCTTCTAGAGAGCTTCTTTCATCCTTTCAGGAACTTCGTATCTTCTAGTTTCCCGGATGCCCCTAGATACATGCCTATGTGTCATCTGGTAGATTTGTAGTGGTGGCAGTCATCCTGAAGTGGTCTTAAGTTTTCATGGCAATTAACATAGACCACACTGCCTTTACCAAGTAAAATATTGGGAACTTAACATGCCTTTAGGACACCATGGTTTAATCATGTAAATAACACTAAATGGGGAGATACTGAGTTTTAAGATAAACTCAGAAAGGTACCAGGAAAGGGGAGAATGTGTGTGCTTTTCAAAACCCAGCATGTAGACCACAACAGATGGAAGTGATTCTAACTGTAGTTTGCATGTCCTGGGGATGGCGCAAGACACTAGGAGGTCTGAGTTTGGTCTCAGGAAGACTTTCCTCAGACACAAATCTTCTTGGGCCTTTAGATCCAGTCCTGAGATCACCAGATGCCAATCTGCAATCCTGGTTAAGAACCTAAAGATTTCCTTGTCCTCCTGGCCTCAACTGTAATCACTTTTTTGTCCTATGTGACAGTTATACCAAACTATTTGACATTCCCTGGATGTTTCATGCATGAAGGTTTCTGCTCCCTGAGGCAGAAAGAAATCCCCCTTCCCTGTGCATGTGGTTGTTTATCATGGTACTCATCCCAATGACTGAGCTCCTGGAGGTCAGGGACCATTGTCATGTGCATTATTAAATGGATATTATAGATTTGTAGAGTCCAGCACATAGTAGGTCCTTTATAAATGCTGAGTGGATGAACTATAACATGATAGAATCTTCCCTGCAAGGAAAGTAGAGGAGATAGGAGATTATATGACTACTTCCAAGGCAAGATAGACAGTGCCAAGTCCCTTAAGAGAGGTGCACGTCTTTATGGCGGTTTAGTTGGGGAATGAACTGAGAAGAGTTGGGTTACCTTGAGGGACCCTCTGGGCTCTGAGCCTTCATTATTCTGAGAAGCAGAGATGCACTCAATTGGGGCAAGGCGCAGGTTAGAGCAGTGATGAGTGCAGGTTGTAAGCCCTGCATGAAAGCTCAGGGATGAAATCCTGGGGTGCACAGCATCTTCTCTTTGAATTCTAGAAGGCAGGTTTTACCTTTCTGTCCAAGCCTGCCTCTTCAATAATATTAGTCTCCCTACAATATCAAGCCCTTTCCCACCCAGTCCTCAATCTATACCCAATGGGAAGACCATTAGGAACCTAGCAAATGGACAAAGGGCCTCCCATCCAACAACTGTGAGTACAGAGGCTGACAATGATGACTCCAAAGGGAGGAAAAAGCAAGCCGTTTGCTGCCTCTGATGATAGAGGGAAACAGGCCAGGCAAGCTGTGGGCCTGAAAAGTTCTTGGCAATGAGGACTCAACATTTTCCCCCAAGAGAGCATCTAATAGTTCACTGATCATCCCTATTAGAAGACGGAAACTTGCTATGTTCTCTGCTATAGACACACTGTACAGCCACTCACATCTTTTCTGTTGCCTAGAGATTTTCACCACTGCTCAGCGTGTGCAGCATCATGAATCTGAAAGAAAACAAGCAAGAGGACTGGCACTGATCACCAGAGGCAGAGGAAGGGCTGTGCTGAGGTGCCCGGGCAGGGACAACCTGGGCAAGTGCCAGGGATGAGCCAAGCTAAGTCTTTCCTTTATCCTGATGCTTCCCCTCCCAGGAGCCTTTGGTCTCCATTACGAAATCCTCTGCAAACTGCTGTGAGGGTGAAAAGCAAGCCTTTGCCTTTCATAATGGATTTGGGCATAAATGAGGATTGTTCCTAGGTAACTCACCCTGCCCTACTTTTTCCCACCTGCTTTCTAACAAAGTCAACCAGAGAGCAAATAGAGCTGGGCTTTCAAAGCCCAAGATTTAAAACAGAAAAATCCTCCCTTTCACAGTGCCTGTACTTACAAATATGTATTCTGTATTTATACAGCATATTAAAACCTAAAACCTACAGTAATGCAACATTAAAGTCAAGAAATGCAAAAGTGAAGAGTTTATGACGTTGTTAGCTTGCCCACATTGTGCATTCTGCATAATGAACCTCACCTTGAAATTCAAGCCATATACCATGTGGCTGAGTTCACCCCACCAGGCAAACCTTAAACCTTTTGCATTTTGTGAATTTCATTACCTCAAATTGCAATATTAATAACTGAAATGTGTAGCTGAGAAAATGCTAATTTTCTGCTTTTCCTTTCATTTTATTTTTTCATCTATTTTCCCCTCTAATTAAAAAAGTGGTGAAGGTAAAGAAATAGGGAGAAAGGGAGGGAGGAAAGCCAATGGGGAGGAAGCCCACCACACACAGTCACAATGTCAGACAACTTTATGGAAGGGGAAACTGAGGTCAAGAGGGAGATTCAGTTTGCTCAGGGTTACTCAGCTTAGGAGTGGCGTTGCAGTAAGCTTCCCACTGTAAACTCAGGGCTCTTCAGCTTCATTTTCTTACAAATTCTTTTCTGAGGCCCCAAATCCCAATGGGGAAATGGATCCAACAGCAAATAAAGAAAAGGCAAAAGCCAAATTTTCTTTGAGCTTCTCCAACTACTTTTCTTCCATTTCCACTATCTGGTTTATCATCACTTAGCACAACTCTGATCTCGAAGGGTGCAGAATGACTTTGAAGTACTGGCATTCAAAGAAGGTTCATGTCACAGACCATAAAAGAAATGCATTCTCTCTTTGGTTGCATCATTCCCAAGTAGAAGAATAATTTAACTCACAAAGTAGCCTGCATGGACAGAGCCCCCAGGGTTCCACGTTATAATCAATAATATTCCCTTCAGCCAGTGAGTTGGTGCCTTTACAGGGTTGGCTGGTCCCCACTTCTTGTGGAGAAACAGATACAGGGTTCCAAGATGGAAAGCCTGGTTGACAGCCCTGGCTTCTCCTTGAGCAGCCTGCTGTCTGGGTCATCTAGAAAAGAGAAAGGGTCAGTGTGACCTCCAGTCAGACTTCCCAATGAATCTAGACCAGGGCTGCCTTGACACTTGGCATGCTCATAGAATCAACAAGAACAACAAAAAATCATACGGATGAATTTTAATTCCAAGAAATTTGACCATAAATCATATATTTGTCTGTTTCTTGATTAGAATGCATCTGAAGGCAATGCCAACTTGGCCCCAGTGAAAGAATGAGGAATGAGATGAAAAAAAAAAAAGCAAATGCAGGCTCCAACACCAGAAGGAGATGCTCCTAAATGACAACCATCAACTTCGAGAACATCCCCCACCTAAGGGCACTGAGAGTTTCCTTCTAAGGGGCAGCTTCCCTTCAAGACTTCACTATCTCTCACACCTTATACATCTGTGAGTAATTTATGTTTTGTTATCCTGTTTGGAATCCAAATGCATTATTCTAGAATGGACTGGAAGTCCTTCTGCCTGGGTCCTTGCAGAGATGTTTTTGAGGAAGGGTGGCAAGTCCAGGGCAGTGATCCAGCTCCTACCCCCATCACAGGGGGAATAAGAACAAAATGCCTCAAGTAGGAGGTGGGGAGAGGACAAGAATGTCCCCAAGAGGGTTTGGCTTAGTTAGAGGTCCCCGTTCCAAATGACCCAGAAACCCAGTGGATAGAGTGGAAACAGATTTAATGGGGCAGAAGATGATGAAAAGAGGAAACGTGCAAGAGAGGAAGATGAAAGTCAGAAGCTAATGCCCATCAAACAGAAGACAGGAGGAAAAGGGATTTTCCTCACATCATCAATCCTGTCCAGAAGTGACTTACCCTTTCTTGGTCAGTTTATTGAATCCAAAAGGTGCTTACCCCAGCCAACAGCAGTCACCCTCCCTTCTCTCACCTCTCCCCTCAAGTCCCTGCTGTTCTCCCCCTAACAGATGGTAGCACACACAAGCATTTTTTTTTTTTTTGCTTCTGATGCTAAGCATGATTTATAGGCTTGAGTTATTATTTATCATTATTCATTTTCTGTCAGCAGTGCATTGAAGGTTAATAGAAATGCCAGCATGCTCACTGATTTACTTAGTAAAATATTTGTTCCAAGGTTTAGGTCATATGATTGGTGTCTGAGTGAGTTTCAGGTTTATGCATTATGAAAAGCAAGATGACTTGACCTTCAGCCACCAACACTAGCACCATATATTACTTTAGTGAGTGACCTTCAGAGACCTAAGACGCAGTAGATGTATTCAACACATGTTAGCCTCCTCCATATTGCTGGCATTGTATACATACCAGCTGAGTTTATGCAATGTAAGCTGAGCCCTGGAGCCCATCTAATGAATGGGAGGCAGATGAGATGTAAACTTAGGCTAAACCAGATCCTCTTCTTAAGATAATAAACTGAATTTGTAGCCCAGCTGCACTGAGTGTCTGTATATACACAGGGAATAATCGCTTCGCCTTGCCTCCTGGGCTCCTTGCAGCTCAGCACAGAGAAGGATGCGGACAAAAGTACAATTCTGAAGGAAATTCGTTTTAGATGAGCAATTAGTCAGGGCCCCAAGGGAAGAATGGACTTGGAAGGACCCACTATGCTAGCGTCATTGTAATGTGGTTGCAGGCTGGGCATGCCAGAGAAGGGAGATGGTGAAGAAGGGAGAGACATGAGCCTTGTCACTAGAAGCTTGGAGCCAGGTTAGCAGAAGAGATCTAACTGGCATTACGGTGACGTAGAAAATAAAAACTATGTTAAAAGCAATTAGTGGGTAATTAATTTCTAAAGGGCCAGTTCTAATTATTACTGTAGAGGTAATGCAGTATCACAGTGAAATGTGTTTAAGTCACAGGCCAAGATTTAGTGTGCATGAGTTTGAATCCCAGATCCACTATACAAGTTGACTTAACCTACTTAAGCCCATGTTCTTATTAAAACAACAATAAGGTACCAACCTCTTGAGGCTGCTGAGAGGGTCCACTGAGATGACTAGGCACATTACATTCACCAAATGTGCACCAGTTTTGTAAGTTCTGTGAATAAATGGCAAAGAGATTGCTGAGAACAGCTGGCCAGTCTTCATGTTTGAGAAGGGACTCGATCTGCCAGTGGCAAAAGAAATGTTGTTTGTTGGTGGAGAAAAATGAGCTCTGCAAGAACAGAAAGCCTGCTGGGTGTCAGAAATATGTTGCAACTCTGGGGTGAGAAACAAAGGTCAGAATGTTTAAGAGATGTACTTTTTGTTTTCTATTCCTAAACTATGGTCTTTCCCTAAAGTTCTCCAAAGAGGTCACTAATGTTCCCTATCACCACCTATTACTTACTTTCAAACCCAGAGAAATTTCTTTGGGCCTTTAGAATTGCCTCAGTCATAGTTTTAGAACTCCATGATCAACTGATATTTTCCAAGGAGTCTTCCCAGTCACTTCCCCGATCCATCCCCTCCCCTCCTTGTTGTTGACACAGGCCATTACCAGCTGGACTTCCCACCCTACAGGTAACACATGTGATGTCTAAGCTCATTAACTTGGATATAAGTGACTGGGCCTACTTCAACTATTCATGGCAACAGAAGAGAGTAGGTGTTTTGTTCCTTAAATTACTGCCTTTGATATCTGCTGAGCAGAGAGTTTAATACTCCAGAACCACATTCACGTCTCCTGGAAGCAGCGTGACCCCTCTTTCCCACATGTTGTACACTAAGAGGATAGTCTATATTAGGCAAGTGTCAGGGAAGGTGGTTTAACAAGCAGTGGAAATATCTTAACCAGAAACTAAACAGAAGGCAGTTTTCTTCAAAGAAAGCAAATACTGGAAATGAATCCAGAGATTTACATCAGCGCAGAGGAGAAGGCTATATATATACACACACACACACACACACATATATATAAAATTATATTATATAATATATGTTATATATAGTTATAATATACGTTTATATATAAAATACATAAAATATACAATTATAACATATATTTATATGATATATATATATATATATATATATATATATATATATGTACTTTTAAAAATAAGAGACAGGATCTCTCTCTGTCACCGAGGTTGGAGTGCAGTGGCATGATCATAGCTCACTTATAACCTTGACCTCCTTGGCTCAAGTGATCCTCTTGCCTTAGCCTCCCAAGCAGCTGGAACTACAGGTGCATGCCACTAAACCCACCTGATTTTTTTATTATCTTGTAGAGATAATGTCTCATTATGTTGCTCAGCCTTGTCTGGAACTCCTGGACTCAAGTAATCCTCCCACCTCAGCCTCCGAAGTAGCTAGGACTACAGGTACACACCACCAGGCCTGGCTAGCTTTTCATCTTTTTTGTAGAAATGGGACATCACTATGTTGTGAAGACTGGTCTCAAACTCCTGGACTCAAGAGAGGCTTCTTCATTGGCCTCCCAAAGTGCTGGGATTACAGGTGTAAGCCACTCTACCTGGACACAATATTTTATTTGAAATAAGAAAAATTTCCCCTCACTGGGAATGCTGCAGTTGAACTAGATCAAATCCATAAAGAGTAGAAGACTGCACACCAGTTATTCACTCACTCATTAATTCTAGACGTTAAATTTTCTAGGCGGAGGTGGGCGGGGGGAAGTTTCTCCTACATTCAAGGCATTCTTGAATATAGCCAGACTTCGTAGTTTAGCCAAACTTCATAGCTAATAGCCAAACGTTGTAGTTTAGCCAAACTCTTCTAGCAGCAAACCCCATGATACTGAAACTCTGTTCTTCACACTGATCATTTGTGATAGAATAACAGAGCTTTAGCACCAGACAGGTTCTGAAAGATCGTTGAGTCTAATCCTCTCCCTTTGCCAATGAGAGTTCTGAAGCCCAGATTTGTTGATTTGTGATTGATAGCGTCAAAGACAGGCCTGAAACACAGATATCCTGGGTCCTAGAGGTGCTCTTTGCCCCTCTCCATATTTCTTCTGTTCCAGAAAACTCTTCTCCAAAACTGGCCCTAACAATGAGCTGATTATTGGGTTCCAGCTGCCCAGACTACAGGGCACCACTCTCAAAAGAACCACTTTTCCTCCCCTTGAACAAGGGTGGAAATGCCAAGAAACCCAGGGCATGTCAGAAATGTTGATGATAAAATACTGCAATGTAATAACAAAGGCAACCTTCAGAGGAATAAGGAAACAAAACAATTTAAATTTATTTAAAATAATTTTCCCTTCTTCCTCCCATCTTCACCCTAGACTGTTCAACAAGCCCATCTGAATTCTGAGGGCATGTTCAATGTCCCACAATGGGGGCTGAGTGCTGGAAATGTCCTTTCATTTAATTTCCAGTACTAGCTAAATTATCTATTGCCATGATCTGTGATTGATTTAGTTTTTATTGCTCTTGGCTGTGACAATCTATAAGGACCCAGCTGATTTTCCCTTTTTGGGTTTTAGGCTTTATTGCTGTCATTTTAATGACAGATATTAAACACAGAGAATTCTCATCTGTATTTCCTCCAACAAGCTAAGCTATCTGCTGCATTTGAACGTGAAATGATCCCAGGAACTGTTACTTCCAAAGTCTCCATCCCCTATTTCATCCATACAACCATGCTAGGAATTTATGACAATTCTGAAGAAGAACACATGTGTCTTCAGACTAATTTCATTATCATACTACCAAAAATATAGTAAATATCTAACACATACTTGAATGAGTTAATAAATGAAGACTTCGTTAACACTTTGGCAGGTGGAACTTTTCGTGAATCTGCCATTAATCTTCATTTCTAAATGCTAAGTGAGCACCTACTCTGTATAAGGAAGTTGTGCCAGGTGTTTAGAAATTTAAAGATGCATATTATCATACATTCCACAGACTTGCTATTTGTTGATAAAAACCACATGTGTACATTAAAAAATTAATATTGTAAAGTATGAAATGAGTTATTCTAAATAATAAGATTGCAAGTTTTCTAAGGATAGAAAAGAATGAGATATTCTCTTGAGTTGGTCAAGATAAAAGAAATAGGAAGGGAAAGTAACTTATGGAATAAGTAACTAATGAAAAAGGGAACCATTTGATACTGAGTTAGGTCTTTTTCAGCTAAAAGAGACAGAAATCCAATCCAAGTTAACTTATTGGCTCACAGTGTTCAGACATTTCTGGGTTAAGTGCTGATATGACATCACAGGAATCTAAAACGTCTGCTCACTACAAGACCAGAGGAATGATCATTCCATTCTACGCCTACATCTGTACTTCATTTTATAGATTTTTCCAACTAAATCTTCCTTCTTTACTCTTTACACGTGGACACAGATTGTTTAGTATAAGAAATAAATAATTTCTGAATTTTCTTTTAGAGATGGCTTCTTAAGCCTTGAAAATATATGTTCAACTCAGGCTGAAACCCAAGAGCAGTGGCATAGTCAAGTCAAGTAAGAATTTGACTGAAAAACTGATTGAACATCCAGAAGTCAACTCTGCATTCTGTTTAACAATGATGGGCCAAAAAGGAGATTATTTTTCTTTGCTTTGCACACTTTCATGAGATGCATTGCTTGATGATCTCCTAGCTCTCATTCTTGGGTGCTACTCCTGATAAGATTTTCATTTGTTAATAAACACAGGAGTCACTCTAGGGTTTCCATTCAGAGAGCTGACTCTACCTGGGGAGAAAGAAATGTATTTCTGTTGACCATTATGAGATTATTTATGGAAGGTTATGGTGAGAAGAGTACCAGCTTAAAAAAAATAATGACTTCACAGAACTGGATTTTTGGCTAGTCAAGAAGTACAGAAACTACATGTAAGTAGTAATCAATATTTTTATTTAATGCAAGTATATGTGTAAGTATTATATGTTAGAACATAGAAAACGATAACTTTTCAAAATGTTTTTATTGATATTACTTAGTTTTTGTACAAAAACTTGAATGATGACATCGAAGGCATGAAGGCACACTTATCAAATTGAAGGATGACACAAAGCTTTGATGAAGGATCTACATTCTTTCCTTTAGTCCTCAACACTCAAAATTCAGATGACAAACAATGTGCAGAAGGGTTTCAAAGCAGCAAAAAGGAAATGAGATATGCCTACCTTTCTAACCTTCCAAGAAAGTAGTTTTAAATTAGCCACCAGAAGTCTGAGCTTGCAGCAGCCCTAACAGGTAGAAATATTTGAATTTCCTTTGATAAGAATAAAGCTTGGCAATTTAAAAGAATTAAATTTAACCTGAAATTTTAGAGGTTGGTTTTCTGTGTGTGTGGTTTTTCTTTGTCCTGGAAAACTCAGTTTTCTTCATTCAGAGATAAAAGGCTCTTTGAACATCTGAAATTTCAAAGAGCTCAACTTAAATAAAATTAATTTATTCAACAAATGTTTTCTGAGTGGTTCCCATGTTCCATTCATTGTTCTAGGAGATATGATACATTGACCAACAACAATGGTAGAAATTTCTACTCTTTTGCAGCTTACAATCAAGTGAACTGAAGTGACCTTGGAACATAACAAGACATACCTTGGCATGCTCACCTCTACTAGCAAGGGAGTTCAGAGCAACAGACCTGGAAAGTGAAGATAATGAGAGAGATTCTGGCTGGTGTGGAGGTAGGAGTAAGATTTGGGGACTTCCTGAATTACACAGGAGAAACACACACACACACACACACACACACACACACACACACACACATCGAATAGTTTAGCAATACTAAATGTGCAATACTCTAGTATCTTAGACTCCCTTGCTTGGGGTTTTCTATCAACCTCTATGCAGAAATTCCACAGCCAGTATCACCAACCAAACCCACTTCTTAATGTTCCAATGAGAGAGAGCCTGAAATCGGCAGTAGTGTAGAGAGCCCATCTGTCCCACTGCAAAGGCCCTAGGAGGAAAAAGATCCCAAGAGAGGTTCGAGATGTCTCAAATGAATCCAAAATCCAATCAGATGACCGAGGACTGTCATCCAACTCAAGCAATAAAGAAACCAGTAATCGCAGATAACAAGACTCCCTGCCAGGTGCTTTGTGCATTTTACACAGTATTTTCAACATGGGCTTTAAAGTCAGAAAATGAGTTGGAATTCCAGCTATGATCATTTTTAGTTTTGACTTCAGCAAGAGTTTCAAACACAGTATCTTATACTAGTATTATTATTGCTACTAACCTCCAACTGTTCCTTTTACTACTGTGATGACTGTCTCATTGAATGCTATATAATTCTTCCTAAAACCTTATGAAGTAGATATATATATCCATTATATCAAGAAAAGAAAATAAATAAATGAAAAGCAAAATTAAGTCTAGAATTATTAGTTCGTTTAAGGTTGTAGCAAGTAAGTAGTGGAACTAGAATTTGAATCTATGTTTGTTTGTCCAAAACCTATGTGCTGATCAAGTAACTCATAGTACCTATAGGGGTGGACAAGAATCCAGTTCATTTAGATCTAAGGAAAAGAGAGGCAGGAGCATGGCTTCCCAAGACCTTACACAGCAGAGAAAACTCTCAGCACAACAATGAGGACAAGGAGCATGACTCTGGAAACTATCTCAGACACTATCCAAAGAGACCACCCCAGCCCTAAAGGCTGCTCCTATGCCACATGCTCCTACTGTTGGCTTAACCACCAATCTTGCCTTGCCCCTTCCTCCTCAAGCAAAGTTTGGCTTGTAAAGATCATGGTTGGAGCATCTTCTCAGGGCTGCCATGGCGACCTACATCTCCAGTGCAGCCACATAGTCCAAGATGGTTACTGTTTAAAATATGCCGTCCTAGTCTTTTATGTCACTGAAATGTTTCAGAAATTCTGATGTTTCTGTGTCCAGAACAGTGTTAGGCTGACTCTCACAGCTAGAAATAGTTGAAAAAATTGTGCTTATTTTTAATTTGGAAAATACAGCTGCTACAGTTGGACCCTTCTCTAGCTAAGCTGCATTGTTGCCCTCATCAGGTGAGGGAACTCAGAGCCCAGCATCCTGAGGCTGGGAATAGCCATACCCACAAAGCTCCTTGGAGACCATGAATAATAACAACAAGGAGATCCTTCCTATCTGTATACTACTTGACACCAGAGCCTCTCAGGCTCCTTGTGAGGAGACTTAGTCCTTTACTGATGAGAAAGGGAATACCCAAAGGGAGGTAAGGGGGTTCCATATCTCATGGGCAAGTGCTTTACCTGGGCTGGCACTGGTGGGTGGAGGTGGGTTATTTTCTCCCATTTCTAAGTGAGGAAATTCAGGTTCAGAGAGTTGAAGTAATTTTCCCAGGGTCATCCAGTTTCCACATAGCTACCTGGATCAAAGGCTTCAAGCTCTTTCCATGGGTCCACACTGCCTTTCTCTCCCAGACTATGAGGCTCCATGACCCCATGCTAAACAACCCACATCAAGGGATGCGGGCCCTGAGCCCTCACTGCAAGGAAGTCAAATGCTTGGGTAGACCACAACGGGGGTCATGTTTGGGAGGATGTTTTTAAATCCAGACCATATTGAGGAGTTCCCATTCAAAAGATAAGAGTGTGGTTTCACTTACGAAAGCCCTCCCCTGTATCTGCAGCATCTGTGAGGAAGCAAAGATGAGAGTGGATCCACCCCACTTTAGCACAAACATCTCTGGAGGTCTTGCCTTCAGAGAGTAGCCAGGGTTTCTCACTTAATCACTGTCATTCACCCCATGCATAGAGATCTGAGACTTCAGCCTTATTTCTCTGGGGAAAATCAACCTCAAACACTGTTCCCCACTTGGGGCAAATGAACTTTTGCAATAGGAAAAAATTTTACCATTTTATGCAATTCTTCTGTGTGCTCAGTGCTTTTTAATTTTATCTTCATAGCAACTCTATGAAATAAGCACTTTCATTTTCTCATTTTATAAAAAGGAAAACTGAGGATCTAAGTTACCCAGCATCCCTTAGTAGGAAAGTGGCCAGTCTGGAATTCAAACACAGGTTCTTCTGGATCTACAGCATTGCATTTGAGCACCCCCGTATCTTTCAGAAGGGCTCCCTGGAGTAGGTTGCAGCTGCAGCCTAGGCATTATTGAACTTTCTGCAAACACTTGTTCCATTTCTATTTCGGACAGAGGGTGAGAGGATGTTGCCATAGCTTCAGCCCTTAGAGGGGTAGTTTGGGTTTGTAGGACTAGTGTTTGTATTCACCTACCTTCCTACTGCCTGACTGTCATTTGCTGGAGAACCAGGAAATATACCTGCTGTTACTGCCGTGGCATCACCCAGGTCAAGGAGAGGGTAGAATTGAGAGATGCCACCTTGTGCCCAGCCCATAGTGGAAAGGAAGAGGTGCTCTCTTGATGGTATAATTTATCATGCCCCACCACCTCCTCTGCCATCATACCTAGGCTATGGCATTCTGCAGGATCCAAGAGAAAGGAGTATAAGCCATAAAGACTCAGTGGGACACTTTCCCAAGTGATGAGCAGAACCCAAATGGGACCAAGGAACCGCACGGCACCAGGAGCCCAGTCAAACTCCCTCAAATGCAAAGACCCTTTGTTCTCTTGAAAACTTGCCTTTGTTGGTGAGGTTGCTATTGTTGTGGTCTGGGTAGGGGTGGGGGGAGGAAAATGCCGACATCTCCGGTTTTTAATATGGTAAATGTCAGTGTTTATGCCTGCACGGGACTGGCCTAATTATCCCGTGTCCTCTAAAATCTTCCGCTGTAATTACCACTCACCGCAGTGACACCTACTGCTACAGGGAGAGCCGTCAGCGGCAGGAGCTCAGAGCCAGAGCACACTCAGCAAACTGCAAGCGACACCGGCAGCTGTTTCTGGTTTCAAAACGGTGGGAGCTTCATCAGCCATTTTCCCTGGTCCCTCTGGAGTAAATGCCACCATGGTTGAAAAGTTGGAAATGTTTGTCAGGCCTGGAACAAAGCTGTGAATGAATACTATAGTAATTTGCTTTCCCACAATCCCCTCCTTTCTCTAAACCAGCCACAGAGGCAACTGATGGGTTAGAGCAACAACAGCAAAAAAAAAAAAAAAAAAAAAAAAAAAAACGAAAGAGAGCGAGACTATTAGCACCAGTGGTATCTGGTATGTCATTGCTATTATGGGTATAATAGCCTTTGCGTTATCTACATATGTACTGTAATGCACTGAGAACTAGCTGAAGAGTTGAGACAGCTCAAGAGAATAGCTTTTTAGTAAAACGCTGTGTTAAAGAGACTGATCCTCCTTTGGAAAAAAGAATGCCCATTAGCACACATGGGCAGTATTGAACTGTGGTTGCAGTGTAGAGGGAATAGTTGGCCTGGCTTCTATGCCTGCAACTGTACAGAAGGAGGAGGGAAACAAGAAGAGGAAGAAGAAGGAGAAGGGGGAAAAAAAAATCAATAAATTCAGTGTAAGCAAAGTCACAGCAACCTTTAAAATAATAAGACAAATCCATTTATTTCACAAATGTCTTCATTTCCAAATGCCATTGTTTGGGGCACTCTGCTGTCATTGTCCATGACATTTTCAAAAACTTGGCTCTTAATCTTTTAGGTGTAGCTGGAGTTCTTCTGCAACAGCCAAGTTAAAAGATTATGCATTCACCCCACTGCTCTGGCAGGGAAGATCGACTTTAACAGCCTTGTCCTGTGGGGCGAAGGAGGGAGGCTGGTGGTGGGGGAAGAGACTTGGAGAAAGACAAGGCTTAAATATGGACAGAAAAGCTCAGCTGTATTGCTGTATACAATGAAAAGTAATTACAGAGAAAAATGAAAGCTGTTTCTTGCTGTTAGCAGGAAGAATAAGAGAATTCTGTACCTTTTTAAAGCTCTGAGTCCATTTTGATGTAATTGGTTCTGGAATTATTTATGACATTAATTGCTGCGCTATCGACTGCCTGTCAGTGGCCCTGGCAGTTAGTCCATCTTTCTTAGCAGAGACAGCCTGCTCAGCCCAAACTAGACTGACAAGCTAATTATACCCATCTTCCCCTTCAATGACAAATGCTGCTCATCGGAAACCTTTCTAGAAATAAGCTCTCATTCTTTTCACTTTTTCCTGAGCCAGACATAACGGATATCTCAAGGTGCAGATCACAGCTAAAACTCAGCTCACAGGGCTATTAGCTCTGAACATCTCACTTGAGCCAAAAAACCTAAGCATCTTATGTTATCAAACTGTATGTCATTCCCTGATGCTAGTTTTCAGGGATGAGCAGGGGCCTGGCCTGTCAGTCAGAACAGGGCAGAGGGAGCCAAGCTGATGGAATTAGCCAAGCTCTTCTTAACTGTCCACGGACCTGACTCAGGTGATGATAAGGAGGCTGGGGAAATGCCTTCTGCGCTTTGCACAACTGCTGCTCTTGGGGGCATTTGGGAGATGCTCGGTGCAGGGCCCATTTTGGGGAGGCCAAGTGGGGAGCTCCTGTGTCCACCATGCAGCTTTATCCAAAGGCTCCCTGGTGATTGAATTGTACAAATGATTCCTGTGTTTAAGGCTTTCATTGCATGAAACCTTAGTAGATCATTTTGTGGGCAGGACATGCCATCAAGCATTGCTTTGTAAAGCGGGTATCCCTGTATGTGGGACAATAGAAAGAGGCACATGAGAAGAAACGATGCGATTCTCTTGTTGGAGAAGCTTGCAGGCTAGTTTGGATGACAAGGCATGCACATAAACAGATGTGTACAAGAATGATGTAAAGTGGCTGAGCGTGTGGCTCACGCCTGTAATACCAACACTTTGGGAGGCCGAGGTGGGCAGATCATGAGGTGAGGAGATCGAGACCATCCTGGCTAACATGGTGAAACCTGTCTCTACTAAAAATCCAAAAATTTAGCTGGGTGTGGTGGCACGCACCTGTAGTCCCAGCCACTCCACAGGCTGAGGCAGGAGAATCACTTGAACCCGGAGGTGGAGGCTGCAGTGAGCTGAGATCGCACCACTGCACTCCAGCCTGGGGGACAGACAGAGCGAGACTCCATATATAAAAATAAAAAATAAAAAATAAAAAAAATGATGGAAAGCATAACAAAAAGAAACAACTCTCCTTAAAAATACCACCTAGTTTATATATCTACCATAGATTTCTTGTTTCCTTTTTGCACTGTTTTGTGTTTTCCAAAGTAGGTCAGCAAAATCCTTTTTCTTCAAATGATAAAGTTACCTTAGAAAAGAAAAGCTCACTTGTGCCTGTTACCCAACTGGGAGAAAACTCAGGAGGCCAGAATTCAAGTCCCCTACCTGGCTTTTGGCAACATACAAACTCTCAAAATCCAAATCTGTAACATGAATTTAGTAACCTCATCCTGCCTCCCACACGATATTTGGTAGGAATCAATTTAGAAAAAATTATAAAAACACAGAATAAAGAAGAAATATGCCATCCAGCTGCAAAGTGTAGTGATAAGAACAAGGGCAAAATGTAGCTTTGGATCAGTAAGGCTATTGGATGCAGCTTGCTTTGAGAATGCTCTTGGCCTTTGAGATTGTGAGGTCACCAGGGCAGTGTTAGTGCATCAGAATTTTTCACATAATTTTACTATTTTTATTTATGATTGCAAGGGATACTTATGGATGCTGAGAAAACAAGAGGTGGACTGTGGTGGATTTGCATTGTAGCCACTTACTTTAAATGGAACTGCATTTCCCACAATACCCTTCTCTGAATACTTTCAACTTGATGTAACACCCAAGAGACATTTATGTGAGATCTGGAAGGCGGAAATAGAGGTGTGGCCCGATTGCTTTACTCTCAGTAGGTGAATGGAAGCAGTTTCTGCGTAATTATGGTTATCTTCTGGCTCTTCTTCTTGGCACAGGACAGCAGGCAGGCTCAAGCCTCCCCCAGCTCCTGCTGAATCTTCTGCTTCAGCTTTTCCTATGCCTGGCCTGGGAGCCAACAGAACAAATGGGACGAGCTTCTCCTCAAAGTTGTAAGACTGTAGGAGGTGAGAAACCAACATGGATGCCAGCTGGCCCTCCGGAGTTCCAGCCCAGCCTTGGAAGTCCTGGCTGGTCCTTGTTTCCCCTACTTTGGATCTGTCTTTCTTGCCTTGCTCTCTGCTATGGACTTCAGGCCTCAGTGCCAGTATATATTTATTTTTATATCTATAAAGTCTCCTAGTGGCTCTGCTTCTCTGATCAAACGTTGACTGAATCAGGTCCCTAGGGCAATATTAAGTGCCTCCAGATTACTTATTGTCCAGAGGTTCCAGTAAAGGAATCTCTACCCCAGCATGTGGGAGAGGGAGACAGCCACTATGTGCAAAATGACATGGGCATGAGCATGCCCCGCGAGAGTCGATTTTCATGTTAGTGTAAGGCAAATGACGCAAGAAAAACCGTGTAAAATGTGAGCTCTATCTTTACAATCCTAAATACCTAGACACCATCTAATATTTTCTCCATAACACCAAACACTGTATAGCTAGGAAATGAAGTGTATTTTCATGCAGATGACTGATACTGCAAAAATGTAAGTTTCTTCTCCAGTGCATAACACAGTGAAACTTGTTCTACAAAGGAGTATAGCTAGGATAACCAGCTATCTGTTTTCTCAAGATTGAGGGATTTCATGGGACATGGGATGGGATCTTCATCGTAAACACCGGTACAGTCCTGGATACATTGGTGGGATTGATTACTCCATGTGTAAAACCATTTTTCTGCCATAAAAATTTTAGCAAGCTCAGCATGATATGTTTTTAATCTCTCTGAATCTGTTTCCTCACCTCTAAAATAGTTTTTCTGAGGGTAAATTGTTTTAATATGTATAAGATACCACAGTTCTTGAAAAATAGCAAACACCAAATATATAGCTATTAATCATTAGTAAATACTATTATCAGAAAAGGTAACACATGGATATGTTAAAATATAACAATAAATCCATATGTGATGTACCAAGCATCATGTGATGCAGAAAATATTACTCTCAGGGTCTATGGGGAGAAACAACATAGTGGGTGGGAGACGCTTGTGTTAATTCATTCAACAGAAGCACCACTCTGTGATAGGCATCACACAAAGCACCAGGTTTAATTTGGTGAACCAAGTAGACATTAGTTCCTACCTTCAGGGTGTTTTCAATCTACTGTGAGAGTCAGACATAAACAAAACACAGGCAAAAAAATAAAAAAGAGTATTATGGAAGAAAACATTTGTGCACCCTCAGAGAAAATTTAGGGGCAGATGTAATTTAGATGGAGTGATCAGAGAGAAGTTCTCTGATAAAGTATCATTGAGAATGACACCTGAATGCTGGGTAGCAGTCAGCCAGGCACAGGATAGGAGAAAGAGCAACCCCATGAAGGGGAAAGAATAGGGTTCAGAGAATATATCTTGGAAGAGGCGAGGGCCTTGAATTAGGTCTTGAAGAACCAGTGAGGTTCCAGTGGACACAGAATTAATGCCTATCATTGGCCTTTGAATTCCTTCATCATATTGGGAAATTATTTCAGTCTCTGGACCTCAGTTTTATCTTCCATGAAATAATCAGTTTCAACTAAGTGATGCTATGGAGGAATTACGTTGATAGGATTGAATATGCTGAAGAAAATAAACACAGAAGAATCAAAAGCTGCTTGTCATTAACCATGACTACACACAACTATCCCACAGGAATTGGCAGGAAAGCCCTGGTTACTGTGTTTGCTGCAGGCACCGCCCATTTACTGAAAAGGCTAAGATGTCCTGAAGACTTGACTAGATGCTGGGGGTGCCAATTAGGACTCCCGGGAGTATGTTTGATGCCTTTTTAGAGGAATTTGTGCTTCTTATTTTCAGTGAATCATTTCAGTGTGTCAGAGAAAAGGAGTTTCCCTTTATCAAGTCCCTTCCCCACTAGGAGGAAGGGGATAACTGAATAGCTAAACCGTGGACACTTCACACACACACACACACACACACTCTCTCTATATATATCTGGTAAACTGGGAAACTCCTTGGAAAAACCCACATAAATTTAACATGAAGCTTTAAAAATTGGTTCCTTTAAACCACTCTCTGCCTATAAATTGTGTGGTGCTGAGGGCAGCTTTCTTAGGCCATTCTTTTCACTAAGTGTGCAGAGCGCTGAAATAGGTGGATGAGGGAAGATTACTATGCAAATCCCCACCCCGCCTCCCTCCAGGCAGCCAGGGGTTCGTTTCTGTGCTTCTCCCTCACAATTGGCACAAAAAGAGAAAATTAGGACTTCCCTGAGGACTTTCAGCTAAACCAGGGAGCCCCAGGACGGCAGAGAAGTCCCTGCCTCCTCTGACTTACGGCACACAGCCTGGCCCAAAATGGGAACTGGGGATGTGTTACCTGGATAGACGAATTAACTTCAAGCCAAGATCTGGTCTGATTTGACCTGGCTAATGTGGAAATTGAGAAATGGCAAGAAGATTGGAAAACATTTAGGGAAAGAGTAGCATCCTGACTCTTGGCAAGAGATATAGATTCCCAGTCAAGCTGCAGAAAAAGGCTGCCTCCTGGGGCCCTCAGCAAGGTGACCTTGACCCAGGTGACTGTTCTCTTATCTGAGCTCTGCAGGTAAAAACTTCTCTCCTCGCTGGGAAATGTCTATTTTTAAAAAGTGAACTTGGCAAACAGTCTTTCAAATCTGTAGCCTAGACTTTTGAATAAACATTACCATGATGGCTTTACCATAGCCCTAAGACAGAAATCATCTAGTAATTGCAATAAAAAATCAGTGTTTTCTAAGAGTTACTGAACATATCATCTATTGCAAAGCCCTTTTACATCCAATATCCCATTTAGAACAACACAACTATAATGTAAGCTCCAACATGGACACGGACCAAGTCGTTTTGCTTATCACTGTACTCTCCTCATTTTGATAAATATTTGTCGAATAAATCAATGACAGCGAATAGAATGCTAAGGCTTAGAAAGGCCATATAATTTTCCTAACGTCAGATAGTTCATAAATGACACAGCAGTTAATTTTTAGTATAGGTAGTTCGGAATGTTTTTCAGGTATGCTCACAACTCAGCCTCTTCTGATGTCCACAATAGCAGATAGATTCACCTTCAGCTTCATTGATATAGGGAGTATTCAAACTGAAGAACTGGAGAAAGTCTTAGATCATAAAAAATGCATGCAGAAAAACAACAACCCAAAGAAGCTTGTTTTGTGGAAATTATCTCCCTAATCCAAAAGAATATCAGCTTTCATTATAGCATTTTGTTATAGTATAGCTTATCATGCTGTGCGGGTTAGTATTATAAGGTCAAGAAATAATTTTATCCTAGAATTCAAGCAATATTTCTCTTTCCCTGACTCCTTTGAATTTTCTGTAAAAGTATGCCTTGACCCAAATTTAGCAGTCATGAAGATGATATGCATATGCCTTTCATTTTTAAGAATAATAGCACTATAGCCAGGGATTGTGGAAATTATCTTCCAGATGCTTCTGTACTGACTCTTGTAGAGGAAATCCTGTATCTGATTGCATATCAGTCGTTGGGATGTCAGGAGAAGTGAATCTTTATACCCAACCAAGAACAGAAAGGTTGCCTTACTGAGCTCTGGCTAAAACTCCGTATTTAGTGGTGCCTTCTCTTTTCTTAATTTCTGAATTTAGGGCTGCAGTTGAAAGGAAGAAAAATATGGGACCCCCTTTTTCTGTCGGTAAACTCACATCAGCTTGCCTGGTACTCAGACATTATCTTCACTCAGGACAGGTAGCGGAAGAGGTGGTTTGCTCCCTCCTCACTCTGTCCTTTTAGGTTTCCAACATTTTCAGGACACATGTAGAATTTTTTTCAGGTGAATGCCACAAGAGATCTAATAGAAGATGCATTTGTTTTTGACTTCTAATTAATCAAGATAACATCTCTCTCAACCATTAGACAGTAAAATCAATACCTCAGGCGGCTGCACCGCCAGTTAGACTTATACACCAATACCTATTATTGGCAAATCAGTGATATATTTCACCATGTTGCACTCTATCATTTTATAATATGCGAACAATGTGACTATGTTGAGAGTATGGAGAGATGGCGATTTCTGCCTGTGGAACCAATAATGGGATTTCAGCTACATCCCCAGCCCTGGTCCACTGCCTCCCACACCCAAAGCTGGGGTGTTGACTCATTTTCCAGATTCTGAGGGGCATGAAACCACTCACTCATTATCAGGGATACCAGAATCCCAGGGTGCAGAAAAGGTAGGTAGAGCAAAGATCCTAGATTCACAAGTGGAACTACTATAAGAAACGTGGGTGTGTCAAGAACTCGTTTCATAACAGGCAGCAATGGCTAGAGGTGAGGGTGCTGTCTATTTTGAGGCCCTGCTCTCCACTTAAGAGTGGGAGTAGGAGAAGAAAGGGAGGGAAGGGGGGAGTGAAATCCTCTGTAGAAGTAACATATGGAGGATCTCTGAGGTGTAGCTGAGAGGAAAACAAGTTTGTGGGGGATGAGCTGTAGAGTTTACATAAGTGACACCTACCTGAGTCATTGTGAACGTTCGTTGAGGAAGCAACCAACAAGTCAAAGACTTCATTGTAGATGGAGGACTTTCTCTTTGAGTCAACCAGTTGCCTTCTCTTGACCTGGAGCTAGAGCACCGAGTGCATGATATGCTCTGCAATTCTCTAGGCACTGAGACACTGTGTGGTAGGCCAAAAAAGTATATAAGGCAAATGACTTACCATGGTTCCTAGCTACAGTCTTGTCAAGTCACTCAAGTCCTGCATCACTATTGCTTTTAGCTAGGGTTCCTTATGTCTCCATCTCCCTGAATTTTCATCTAATTAGTAGAGCAAGACTCTTGAAGGCATGACAAATTCCAGGTGACCTGGGATCTTGAGGATACCCTTTTACCTTTAAGGTAAGGAAGGGCTGGTGAAGTGACAGACTGCAGGGGCTGAATAAGAGGACCTACTGGGACACCAAAGTCCAAAGGACCCAGTGCAGACCTTTAGATAAGGACAGTCTTCCAACTGATCCTTTTCCAGGAAGCATTCCTGACCTTCCCAAGCCTGCTCCTCCTTGCCCTGGCTTTACCTGGAATCCCCTTCCGAAACTCTAAAATGACATTTCTTCAGTTTTCATTGAGATATTTTTGCTTTTTCTTCAACACTGTTTTTCCCCCAGGCCTGCCGGAGCTCACACCTGCTGGAGTTTTCCTCTCATTGGAAAGCTATACTTGGAAAGTCAATAAAAACAGAAAAGTAAATTTATAGGAATATGATTATGCTACTGGGATCTATTCTTGTGATACCAAGATGGTGGGTCATAGATGTTGCCCTGAAGACATATATGCACAATCCTCCAACAGGTGGAGAAACAACCCACAGTGTGTGTGCTCTGTTCTGGTGACACACTTCCTGTAATCTATGGGCCTCAGTGACATCCCCCAAATTGTTCCCTAGTAACTTGAGCTGTGGGCTCATTGAGAGACTCTTCTCCATTCCTTGCTTTTTATCCAAACTGATAGTAACTAAGAGTTTATATTTCTTTGTCTATGAGCTTGGTTCAAATTGTCACTGGAAATGTTTTTTTATTTTTTTTAAACGTGTCCCTGTGCAGGAAGTGGAAGCTATAATTTGCAGCACAAGTTTATGTGATATGGGGGCATAATGCCTCTGGCCTGAGTTTTCATGGTATTTTTCTCTTTGAGATATTATTTTCACACTCCAACCTCATAATGCCTTGAGCTGTATAATCTGTTCCATTTGAATCGAAAGTCCTGTATCAACCGCAATGTGCAGCCCAATACATTGCCTATAGGTTTGTGGGGTTGAAGTAGGGTTTTGATTAGTTACCTGGTGTCTTAGTGTTGAGAACCAATCTCACCCTTAATGTATTACCATGTGAGCATGCATTATGGATTGCAGAACCACTCACCCTTACAGGGAGTTGTTTCACTAACAATTAATTTTACCACTTGTCTGCACCATGATTTGAGACACAAACCTCTGCTGACAGCAAGTGCTCTGAGCTCTCCTAGAGATTTGTTGGTGATGCACCAGCCCCTGTTGGACATCTCCAAACCACACTTCCATCCCGAGTTCCTGCTTCAAACCCTATTGGTTTGTGTCATTCAATGTCAGCAAAGTCAAAGGCAGGGCTGGTCTTTCACAAAATATAGGCAAGTCAGGTGTGTCTTTGACTAACACTCTCTTCTGGTGCCCCATTCACTGTGCAGTGTTTTCCTCTGCAGTTCCCAGGCCTTTAGGCAACCATAATCCCAGTCCCTCCTTCCCTGATCCAGGCCATACCAGAGCAGATGCCCTGCTCTAATCCAACCATCAACGTCAGCTATATCTGCTTTCTTGCACTGATTCTTTATTTTTTAGTTATTCATTCATTCATTTGATATATATCAGTTGTGTCAGGTAACCTGCTAGATACTAGGGATAAAATGCTGATTATAATTGACATAGCCCTTGTATTCATGAACCTTAGAGTTTATTGGGGGAGATATTTAGTAATTGAGTACATAAAAAGATGTATTTACAAATTGCAATAAATTTCAGGAAAGAAAACAATAGCTATAAAAATTTAACATGGAATGTACTTGAGATGGACTGGTGGGAGTCAGCCTGCAGATTCCTCACTTCATGACCATGGAGCTCATCCTCCCCTCCTCCATCTTGGGGCATTGCCCACAGCTGAAAAGAGCTGCTCCACTCAAGAAAGTACACCCTTCCTGGAACAGTCAAATTCGATGGCTGGTCCACATGGGGATACAGAGGCCTGACCCCCTTGGTTCAGGGCAGGACAACTCTGAAGACCACCCCAGTCCCAGAGCTCCCAATGGGGTTGGCTAAGGCCTCTGGTGCAGCTGCACCATGGTTCAACTTCTCCCTCTGTCCAGTCCTTTTCTCCTGACTCTCTTACAGATCTTGATCAGAGGATACTCTCCAAAATACCTGCATGCAAATCTCAGAGCCTGGTTCCCTGAGTACCTGTCCTAAGATGGAGCCCCTCCCAACAGGTGATATTTAGCCAAGATCAGCAGTGGGAAGAATGGGCAGCTGGCTTTGCAAGCAGAGGGAACAGGATGTGCAAAGGCCTAATGGGAGAAAATGCCAGGAAATATCAAAGGCCAGAGGGGCTGATGCTCTGAAGGTCATCCCGCTCACACTGACGTGCCACATCCTCTATAGCATGACCTGATCTTGCCCATCCACACACCTCCTGACTTGGTTTCTCACACAGAGTGTACACAAGCTAGTCCAGTCTCCCCTAGCCTCTAAGGCTCTGATTGTGGGCTTCCTCCAACCTACAGTGCCTTCCTATCAACTGCTATCCTCAGTAATTTTTTTGAAAACTTAATTCCAAGCTGATTATTTCCCTACAACTTAGCACTTTATTATTAATCATTCTGCACCATACACTGCTTTTTTTCCTTTGAGTTTTAAAAAAAATGTTTTGCTATGTAATCTTCATAGCCCTGATGAGACTAAAAGATGCTTCATGAAAAGAATAGTTTAGGATTTTCTACAGAGTTCTCTTACCAGGATATAGAACTGAAGGAGTCAGAGCTCATCAAATAGGGTATCAGCGTGGGTTCTTAGTGATGGACAGCTTTACTCTTTCTAACTAGTTTAAAGAGGAAAAATAATTATTAGAAGCTATACTGTGATTCATAGAATATCTTGGAGAGTGAGAGAATCAGGTTTGGAGACTTTTCAGGGAAACAGCCTCCTTCATGGGCTATGGCAGTAGGGACATCACTTCCACTTGGCCCAGACTTTGCAGCTCACACACAGCACTGATGCTGAATCAGGAAATGTCACTGCTGTACTTGGGCCTCTCTTATACCACCCACCAGAGTGGAGTCTATATGGCATCCCCTACATTGTGTCACAGACTTGTGGGTCAGTCTCACATGAGGGCATCTGACTGGTAGAATCTAAGTCAGGTATTATGTTGCAAGAGAAACTGGGAAACCACATGTCTGGCTGCTTCTGTAGGGTGGTGTGGATTCATAGGTGGAAAATTGGAAGCTTAGGAGAGGTTTTCAAAGGTAATGAACAACTCAAAATATTGGCTAATGTCCACTACACATGAAAAGGAGGCTTTACGGACCTCTAATAACAGCCTAGGAAGTTAACCAACCTTTAGGGTTATTATGGACTCCTGTCCCTCTCTCATGCCTTACATCCAATTCCTGAGAAAGACCTTCTGACTCACTTCATAACCATCTCTTAAAACATTTTTTCATAATCCCAGCACAGGAATTGGCAAACTATATTCTGCAAACCAAATCCAGCCCACCTTCTGTTTTTGTAAATACAGTTTAATTAAACCATATCCATGCCCATTCATTAATATGTTGTCTATTGCTATTTTTACACTACAACAGCAGAGTTGAGTAGGACTTTTGCTGATAAATCCTAAAATATGTATTAACTGGTTCTTTATGGAAAAGATTTGCTGTCGGCCGGGCGCGGTGGCTCAAGCCTGTAATCCCAGCACTTTGGGAGGCCGAGGCGGGTGGATCACGAGGTCAGGAGATCGAGACCATCCTGGCTAACATGGTGAAACCCCGTCTCTACTAAAAATACAAAAAACTAGCCGGGCGTGGTGGCGGGCGCCTGTAGTCCCAGCTACTCGGAGGCTGAGGCAGGAGAATGGCGTGAACCTGAGAGGCGGAGCTTGCAGTGAGCCGAGATCGCGCCACTGCACTCCAGCCTGGGTGACACAGCGCGAGACTCTGTCTCAAAAAAAAAAAAAAAAAAAAAAAAAAAAAAAAAGAATTACTTTCTTCCTTCCCTAGTCTGAGCCACCACCAACTCTTTCTGAACTACTGCAAGAACTTCCTAAAAGACCCCACATTTCCTATAAGCTCCAACAATCTGATGTCACACTGTACCCACAGTACTCACTGCAAAACATAAATATGACCAGGTTACTCAAGACTAATATCATTCAACAAACTTCCTTATACTTAATGTAGAGAAATACCTTCAATATAGCAATAAGACCCTGTACAGTTTAACTTGTCTCTATGCACATGGTTGTTCAAAGGAACAATAATATTGAGTGAAAGACACCAACAGCCATGGTTGGAAGACATATGTTTCCTTGATGGTCAAAGAGAAGAGGTGATGTTCTCGTCAAGTATGAGATGATGGCTTGCTCCTAGGTACCAGATACGGGGAAGGGCTTCACTATTTCCCAAGTGCATCACAGAACAAGCAGCTACTGTGGCTCACACTGAATAAAGGGAAGATTCAGGCAGCTGCAAGAAGTTTGCTGATATGGTTTGGCTGTGTGCCCACCCAAATCTCAACTTGAATTGTAGCTCCCATAATTCCCACCTGTCATAGGAAGAGCCCCATGTGAGATAACTGAATCATGGGGTAGGGTCTTTCCTGATGATAGTGAATAAGTCTCATGAGATCTCATGGTTTTACAAAGGGGAATTCCCCTGCATAAAGTGTCTTGTCTGCTGCCATATAAGACATGCCTTTGCTTCTCCTTTGCCTTCTGCCATGATTGTGGGGCCTCCCAGGCATGTGGAACTGTGAATCCATTAAGCCTCTTTCCTTTATAAATTATCCAGTCTCAGGTATATCTTTATTGGCAGCATGAGAACAGACTAATACAGTAAATTGGTACCAGGAATGGGATGCTGCTGTAAAGATACCTGAAAATGTGGAAGCGACTTTGGAACTAAGTAACACACAGAGGTTGGAACAGTTTGGAGGGCTCAGAAGAAGACAGGAACATGTGGGAAAGTTTGGAACTTCCTAGAGACTTGGAGGGTTCAGGAGACAGGAAATTGTGAGAAAGTTTGGAACTGCCTAGAGACTTGGAGGGCTCAGAAGAAAGAAAGATGTGGGAAAGTTTGAAACTTCCTAGAGACTTGTTGAATGGCTTTGACCAAAATGCCGATAGTGATACAGACAATAAAGTCCAGGCTGACGTGCTCTCAGATGGAGATGAACTTGTTGGGAACTGGAGCAAAGGTGACTCTTGCTATGCTTTAGTGGAGACTGGTGGCATTTTGCCCCATCCTAGAGATCTGTGGAACTTCGAACTTGAGAGAGATAATTTACGGCATCTGACAGAAGAAATTTCTAAGCAGCAAAGCATTCAAGGGGTGATTTGGGTGCTGTTAAAATCATTCAGTTTTATGTATTCACAAAGATATCATTTGGAATTGAAACTTCTGTTTAAAAGGGAAACAGAGCATAAAATTTCAGAAAATTTGCAGCCCAACAATGCAATAGAAAAGAAAAACCCATTTTAAGTAATGAGGAGACAAATGTTAATCCTCAAGACAATGGGGAATGTGTCTCCAGGGCATGTCAGAGGTCTTCATGGCAGCCTCTCCCATCATAGGCCAGGAGACCTAGGATGAATGAATGGTTTTGTGGGCTGGGTCCAGGGCCTTGCTGCTTTGTGCAGTCTCTGGACTTGTTGTCCTGTGTCCCAGCTGTGGCTAAAAGGGGCCAATGTACAGCTCAGGCTGTTGCTTCAGAGGTTGAAAGCCCCAAGCCTTGGTGGCTTACATGTGGTGTTGGGCCTGTGAGTGCACAAAAGTCAAGAATTGAGGTTTGGGAACCTCTGCCTAGATTTCACAGGATGTATAGAAATGCCTGGATGTCCAGGCAGAGGTATGCTGCAGGGACAGATCCCTCATGAAGAATCTCTGCTAGGGCAGTGCAGAAGTGAAACGTGGGGCGGGAGCCCCCATACACAGCCATCAATTGGACACTGCCTAATGGAGCTGTGAGAAGAGGGCCACCATTCTGCAGACCCCAGAATGGTAGATCGACCAACAGCTTGCCCTGTGCACCTGGAAAAGCCACAGACACTCATCACTAGTCTGTGAAAGCATCCAGGAGGGGGGCTGTACCCTGCAAAGCCACAGGGGTAGAGCTGCCCAAGACCATGGGAACCTACCTCTCATATCAGCATGACCTGGATGTGAGACATGGAGTCAAAGGAGATCATTTTGGAGCTTTAAGATTTGACTGCCCCACTGGATTTTGGACTTGCATGGGGCCTGTACCGCTTCATTTTGGCCAATTTCTCCAATCCTGAATGTGTGTATTTACCCAGTTCCTGTATCCCCACTGTATCTAGGAAGAAACTAACTTGCTTTTGATTTTACAGGCTCATAGGTGGAAGGGACTTGCCTTGTTCCAAATGAGAGTTTGGATTGTGGACTTTTGAGTTAATGCTGAAATGAGTTAAGAGTTTGGGGGACTGTTGGGAAGGTATGATTGGTTTTTAAATGTGATGACATGAGACTTGTGAGGGGCCAGAGGAAGAATGATATGGTTTGGCTGTGTTCCCACCCAAATCTCATCTTGAATTGTAGCTCCCATAATTCCCATGTGTCCTGGGAGGGACCCAGTGAGAGATCATTGAATCATGGGGGTCGGTTTCCCATGCTGTTGTCATGATAGTGAAAAAGTCTCATAAGATCTAATGGTTTTATAAAGGGGAGTTCCCCTGCAGAAGCTATCTTGCCTGGTGTCATGTAAGACATCCTTTGCCTTCTGCCAATATTGTGAGGCCTCCCCAGTCATGTGGAACTGTGAGTCCATTAAACCTCTTTCTTTTATAACTTACCCAGTCTTGGCTATGTCTTTATTAGCAGCAGGAGAACAGACTTATACATTTGCCTTTGCCATTTTCCTATTTCTGAAAATAACTTCCTTCCTCTGCCCATCCCCTAACCTACCTGTCTGATGTGAATTATCTGAATGTGATCTTGTTTGCTCATCAGGCACAAGTGATGAATGCTAATCATCCCAGCACATTCTTCTTTACTGCAAGAGTAGATCAATTGATGATTAATTTTCTAGCTACAGAGAACTGCAGCAGATCCATGCTTCAGGACTTTTAGTTTTTTATATATAAATTTAAGGGGTACAAGTGCAGTTTGTTACACAGATATATTATGTAGTGAAGTCTGGGCTTTTAGTGTAACCATCACCCAAATAATGTACATTGTACACAGTAAGTAAATTCTCATCCCTCAACCCCTTCCCACACTCCCACCCTTCCAAGTCTCCAATGTCTGTTTTACTCTCTATGTTCTTGGGTGTACATTATTTAACTCCCACTTATAAATGAAAACGTGGCATTTGACTTGTTTCTGAGTTGTTTCACTTAAGATGATGGCCTCCAGTTCCACCCATGTTCTGCAAAAGGAATTAGTTCATTCTCTTTCTTATGGCTGAAGAATATTCTATGGGGTGTGTGTGTGTATGTGTGTGTGTGTGTGTGTATACACATATAGTCATATGGCATAAGATGATAGCGCATTGTGGCTTTAATTTGCATGTCTCTGATGATTAGTGATGTTGAGCATTTTTTTTCGTATGCTATTGGCCATTTCTATATCTTCTTTTGAGAAATGTCTATTCATGTACTTTGCCCACTTTTAAATGTAGCTATTTGTTTTCTTTTCATTGAGTTGTTTGAATTCCTTGTAGATTCTTGATATTAGTCACCTATTGGATGCATAGTTTGCAGATATATATAGATATATAGATATATATCTAACATTTTATTTTTTAAACTTTTAGGTTCGGGGGTATAAGTGCAGGTTTCTGCAGGTTTGTCACATAGGTAAACTTGTGTCTTGAGGGTTTGCTGTACAAATTATTTCATAATCCAGGTATTAAGCCCACTACCCAACAGTTATCTTTTCTGCTCCTTTCCCTCCGCCCACCCTCCACCCTCAAGTAGACCCCAGTGTCTGTTGTTTCCTCCTTTGTGTTCATAAGTTCTTATCATTTAGCTCCCCATTATAAGTGAGAACATGCAGTATTTAGTTTCCTGTTTCTGCATTAGTTTCTAAGGATAACAGCCTCCGGCTCTATCCATGTTCTCACAAAATACATGACTTCTTTCCTTTTAATGATTGCATATAACATTTTCTTTATCCAGTCACCTATTTATGAACACAGGTTGATTCCATATGTTGGCTATTGTGAATAGTGCTGTGATAAACATACATGTGCAGGTATTTTTTTGATATGACATTTTTTTTCCTTTAGGTAGATACTCAATAGTGAAATTGTTGGATCAAATGGTAGTTCTATTTTTAGTTCTTTGAGAAATCTTCATGCTGTTTTCCATAGAGATTGTACTAAATTACATGCCCAAGAACAGTGTATAAGGGTTCCCTTTTCTCCACATCCATACCAATGTCTGGTTTTCCATTTTTTTTTTTTTTTTTACTTTTTAATAATAGCCATTCTGATGACATAAGATGATAACTCACTGTGGCTTTAATTTGCATTTCTCTGATGATTAGTGATGCTAAGCATTTTTTTTCTTTTTTTTTTTTTTTTTTCTTTCAAACAGTTTTCCTTTTGGTTTTCTTTTTTTTTCTCTCTTTTTTTTAATTTATTTTTTATTATTATTATACTTTAAGTTCTAGGGTACATATGCATAACATGCAGTGTAGCATTTTTTTTTTTTCACATGCTTCTTGGCCATTTGTTTATCTTCTTTTGAGAAATATCTATTCATGTACCTTGCCCACTTTTCAATGGAATTGTTTTCTTTTTGTTGAGTTGTTTGTGTTCCTTTTGTATTCTTGATATTAGTCACCTATTGGATCCATAGTTTGCAAATATTTTCTCCCATTATGAGGCTCATCTCTTCACTCTGTTGATGATAATTATGATGATAATTATTATTATTATTATGCTATGCTGGTTATCTAGTCTCTGACTTAAAATGAAATATTCTTATAGTATCATCTTAGCATATTTCATTTTTTTCTTCTTTGATTTGAAGTTTTGGTTTTGGTTTTAAGTTGTTGTGTTTTTTTCTTTCTAAAACACTTTTTTAAATTATGGGCTGTCTATAATTATCACTTAAAATACACAATGAGGGAAGTTTACAGTATCAGGACAATGAATTATTTTATCAGTTGAATAATTTGTTCATTTTTGTGAGTTTTTCATCAGTGTACTTTATTTTATACGGCCCTTTTGAGGATCATTAATCCTCAAAAAAATTACAATATTTCACATGTAAAATTTGTAAAAAAATTTTACAATATTTTTTAAATATTGTAAAAAAATTACAATATTTCATTATAGCAGTTTGGGGTGCTATAATGAAGCACCATAGACTGGGTGGCTTAAACAGAAAACACTTTCTCAAAATTCTAGAGGCTAGGAGCCTGATATCAGGGTGCCAGTATGGTTGGGTTTTGGTAAAGACTCTCTTTCAGGTTGCAGATAGTCAATCCTGTTGTATCCTCACATGGTGCAAAGAGAACAAGAGAGCTCTTTGGGCTCTCTAGGGATTAAGGGCACTAATTCCATTTATGATGGCTCCATCCTCATGATCCTATTACCTCCCAAAAGTCCCTCCTCTTAATACCATCATATTGACGGTTAGGATTTCAAGATATGAATTTAGGGGGTGGGAATATAAACATTCAGTGCATTACAACAGGTTAACAAATTCTAATAATTATAATAATAGCTTTTGTACTTTATAAAGTCTCCAACTCTTACTATAGAACAACTAGGCAATCTTCTTTTCAGGCTGATCACTATTATTTTGAACACTATTCCCAGGAACTGCTGAAGATGTTCTTGCTTTGTGATAACATCAAGATATTCTCTCCTGCTCCAAATAGGTAATGAGTACCCTCTCATGAGCTCTGGGCATCCTGTCTATCTTCTACCTATATATATTTCTATATCTACATATGTATGCATCCATCTAGCTATCTAATATTTCCATCATAACCTATGTATTTATTTGTTTGGAGAATGGTATTCAAAACCAAAAGTGGCTCTAAGAATGCACATTAGTTACTCTGAAAGGACTATATGAAGTAGGCATGGGAGGCTAGCAGAGACGTTTCTCTCTGAAGTCTCCATAGGGAGAATTATACCTTTCTTTCAGCTTCCAGCATTGCCAGCAATCCTTGGCTTGTAGATGCTTCACTCCAAACTCTGTCTCTGACATCATGTGGTGGTCTTCCTGTCTATATATATTCTCCTCTTCTTATGAAGACACTATTAGTATTAGATCACAGCTCACTGAATCCATTTTTTTTGGGAAAACAATTCAAGCCATAATGGTCCATTTTAAAGCTCTGTGGTTAGTTGCATATCTATATGGGATTGTTGTCTTCTTCATAAATTGACCCCTTTCATCATTGTGTATTATTCATCTTTACCCTTGCTAATTTTTATTTGTTCTAAATTTTACTTTGTCTGATATTAATATAGACACTCCAGGTTTCTTTTGATTAGTGTTTTCAAGGTACATTTAAAAAATTTTTGTTTTATGTTTGTGGGTACACAGTAGGTATATATATTTATGGGGTATTTGAGAGACAAGCATGCAATGTATAATAATCACATAAGTGTAAATGGGGTATCCATCACCTCAAGCATTTATCCTTTGTTTTACAAACAATCCAATCATACTCTTTTAGTTATTTTAAAATGTACAATTAAATTATTTTTGACTACAATCACCCTGCTGTGCTAGCAAATACTAGGTATTATTCATTCTTTCTATCTTCTTTGTACTCATTTACCATCCCCACTTCTCCCTGATACATCCACTACCCTTTCCAGCCTCTGGTAACCATACTTCTACTCTTTATCTTGGTGAGTTCAGTTGTTTTAATTTTTAGCTCCCACAAATAAGTGAGAACATGTGAAGTTCGTCTTTCTGTGTCTGGCTTATTTCACTTAACGTAATGTCCTCCAGTTACATCCATGTTGTTGCAAATGACAGGATTTCATTCTTTCTTATGGATGAATACTACTCTGTTGTGGATATGTATCTCATTTTCTTTATCCATTCATCTGTTGATGGACATTTACATTGCTTTCAAATCCTGGCTACTGTGAATAGTGCTGCAATAAACAAGGGAGTGCAGATATCTCTTCCATATACTGTTTTCCTTTCTTTTGGGTGTATACTTAGGAGTAGGATTGATAGATTCTATGGTGGCTCTAGTTTTAGTTTTCTGAGGAACCTACAAACTGTTTTCCATAGTGGTTGTACTAACTTACATTCTCACCAACATTGTTTTTCTTTTACTTTTAACTTATCTATATCATTATACTTCCTGTGAGTTTCTATATTTTCTCATATCATATTTTAATCAATTCTGATGATCTCTATCTTTTTAATTTATACCATTAATAGTTAGTAGAATTGACATGTTTAGGCTCAAGCCTACCATTTTATTAGGTTTTTGTTGTTGTTTTTGTTGTTCTTCCTCTGTTTATTCATTCCTGCCTTCTTTTGGTCATTTGAATATTTTTCAGTATTTGATTTTAATTTATCTATTCTCTTTTTTAATATATTTCTTTATATAGGTTTTTTAGTTGTTGCTCCAGGGATTTCAAAATACAGCCATAACTTTTAACAATCTACGTAGAATCAATATTTTATCACTTAGATGGAATGTAGAAAGTGTGCCACCATCCGTTCACTAAACTTCCTCTCTTAGTGTTACATTTGTCTTTTATATTACATCTATATACATTGAAAACTCCTTGAGACAATGTATTCATTTTTCCTCCTTAATGGACAAATATGTTATGAAAGAACTCAATAGGGAATGCATAATACACTGTAGTTACCATTTCTATTGCTCTTCCTTCATTCTTGTAGTTATTCAGTGAGAGAGATGACATGAAGTGTGTTTACTCCATGTAACCTCAAACTGTAACCTGAATATATAAGTTTTCTATTTTCTTTTTTTAATCTGTAGAACTCTCATTTTTATGTTATTACATCTTCCAATACATGAATACAATATATTGCTGCCTTTATTTAAACTTATTTAAATTCTCTCAATTTTTTTAATACTTTCCACTGTAGAGAACTTTTTTACCACTCCTTTGGCTTAATCCTCAGCATTTGATGGTTTATGATGCTGTTTTAAATGATATTTTTAAAATTTCATTTTCTAAATGCTTGTTGCTGGTATATTATAATACAATTTTTAATATCAACCTGTTTCTTGCATTCTTTCTTAATTCACTTATTAATACTAATTTTTTTATAAATAAGTAAGACTTTTTTACAAAACAATCATGTCATCTGCATACAGTTTTATTTCTTAATTTCCAATCTTACATATTTCATTTACCTCCATTGTTGAATTGGCCAGAGCTTCACCTATCAAATAGAAATGGTGATAGCCAGAATTTGTGTCTTGTTCCTGAACTCAGGGATGAGGCTTTCAATATTTGACCATAGTGTTTGACATTAGCTATATTTTGTTAACAGCTCTTAATATATTCAGAAATTTCCCTTCCACTTATTGAACTGATTTTGAATGCTTACCCAAACTTTCAGTCTATGCATAAACCCAAATTGGCTGTGATAAATTATGTTTTTAGATTTAGATTTCATCTTTAGATTCAACTTGCTAATATTTTGTTTAGAGTTTGTATTTTTATGAGATTAATCTCTATTTTTTAACTCATAAAATCATTGTTATGTTTCTGTGTCAAGGTTATGCCTGCAACATAAAATGAGTTGCAAACCATACCCATTTTTTCTCTTATCTTGAAAAGTTTATGGAAGATCATTATTGCTTCTAATTTGCATGTTTATGTAAAAAAATAGTAATTGTATGAGAAAAAATACAGATGAATCTCACTCATAAGAAAAATACAAACTCTAAACAAAATATTAGCAAGTTGAATCTAAAGATGAAATCTAAAAACATAATTTATCACAGCCAATTTGGGCTTATGCATAGGATGCAAGTTTGAGTCAGTATTCAAAATCTTTTCAATAAGTGGAAGGGAAATTTTTGAATATATTAAGAGCTGCTCACAAAATATTATAGCTAATGCCAAACATTATGGTTAAATGTTGAAAGAATTATCCAGGTAAGCCATGTGGGCTTAAAGAGTTCTTCTGACAAGATTTTAATTAAAAATTCAATCTTTATCAGATATATTAATAATCAGATTTTCTATTTTTGTGTCAGTTTTAGTGAGTTGCTTTTTAAAGAAAAATTGAATGTTTCATCCAGCTTTTCAAATTTATTGTCATATTCATAATATCCTCCTTCTAATGGAAATAGGATCTGAATTTTTTGTCCCCTTATTCATTCTTGATATTCGTAATTTTGTGTCTCAAGAAAAAAAGACATAAATTACAAACATCATACAAATTAATGATAAATACGGCTCCAAATAGTGATGAATATGTCTTTGCATGAACATGTTTTCATTACTCTTTGGTAGATTACTAGGAGTACAAATACTGGGTCATGTAGTAAATTTATTTTTAAGTTTTTAAGACACCATCAAATCATTTAACAAAGTTTCTTTACTATTTTATTCTCTTAAAAAATGCACAGGGGTTCCAGTTTCTCCACATTCTTACTAATACCTTGAATTAACTTTATCTTTGATTATGTCCATTCTAACAGGTGTGTAGTAATAACTCATTGTGACTTAAATGTTCATTTCTCTAATATTAATATTAGGTATCTTTTTATGTGCTTATTAGCCATTTCTATATATCATTTGAAAAAGCAACTATTCAAATATTTTACCCATATTTTAGTTTCATTGTTTATTTTATTATTATTGAGCTGTAGGAGTTACTTGTATATCCTAACTTCAAGGCTTTACAAATCCAGAATGTTTTCAGTCTGCCCTGGGTTTTATTGCCCTCCAGTTCCGTTTGAGTCTTATGCCATGTATGCAGCTACAAAGTAAGCCAGTAGTGTGAAACTAGTTTGGAGGTTCTCTGTCTCCAGTGAGGACATATGGACTCAGCCAGGAGTAAGCTTGTCCCAGTGAGGACTACAAACCTCAGGCTAAAAGAGTGGAGCCATCAGCCTTCCCACTTGTTTGCCTCAGATAAGTCACTTCCATTGAACATGGGCGTTAGCCACTGCCCCAAGTAGAGTTAGTTACCTCCAACTGTGTCAGAGAAGCTGTTGGTCTTCATAGCCTGCCCCACCCTGGGAGAACCTCCACATCAGCCACTGGGAAGGTGGATGATGGGAGAAGCCCCTGACACAGGCCTAAGCACTATAGACTCCCACGTTCTTACTCTAAGCTCAGATTATTGCGTGACTTTAGTAGAATTACAGAGTGATGACATATTTTTTGTCAACTTTATGGTTACCTTTTGGGGAGAGGATTTTGGGGAAGTCCTGAACTTTATAGACTTGAATCTTAGTCTTTGTTTTTTTATAATATATGCATGTAATTATACATATTTCCTTCTAAGAACAGCTTCAGACTTGCTATACAAGTTTTGGTATGTTTTATTTTATAATAATTCAATTTAAAATGCTTTATAATTTCCATTTTGATTCTTTGCCTCATGAGTCATTTATATGTGTATTCCTTAATTGCACATTGTGGGAAGTTTTCGGTAATTTTTTTTTTTTATTAATTACTGGCTTCATTAAACCATTTTAAAAGAACATATTCTAAATCAATGATTTTGCTCCCCAGATGACATTTGGCAATATCTGGAGACACTTGTTGTCACAACTGTGAAAGAAGAGTGGATACTGGCATCTACTGAAGAGAGGCCAGGGATGCTGCTAAAAGTCCTATAATGCACAAGACACACTCTTGCAACAAAGAATTATCTAGTCCAAAATGTCAACCCTGCCAAGAATGAGAAACCCTGAGATTTATTGAGATTAACCTTAAGGTTCACTTGCCACAATTTGGTAAATATTCCATGCCTACTTGAAAAGAATGCGATTCTGTCACTGTTTGTGCAGGATCCTCTCTTAGATTCATATTTGTTAATTATGTTGTTAATGGATTCTATATGCTTATTATTTTTTGCCTGTTGTCCTGTTAGTTATTAAAAAAGGTATGGTAAATTCTCCAATTTTGCTTACAGGTTTCCTTATTTCTCCTTTTAGTTATCTTTTTAGTTTTATTGCTTTATATATTTTGAAGTAATTTTCAGGTTCATACAAACAGAAATCTGCCTGTCTTCCTGGCTAATAGAAATTTTGTTTGTCGTTGTGAAATTATCTCTAGTAATGCTTAATTTCTTATCTGATATTACACCAGGTTTTTTATAGTTAACCTTACCACGTTTTTTCCGTCCTTTTATTTTGAACCTCGGTATAAGTTTCTTTAGTTGTCTTTTCTAAGCGTAATATAATAAGGTTTTGATTTTTATCCAGCCTAATAATATTTGTTCTTTTAATTGAAATATTCTGGCACATCACAAGTAATATTGTTACTAATATATTTGGATTTATTTCTACCGTCTTATTATTTTTCATTTATCACCTACTTTTTGTTTCTTTATCTCTTTCTTCAAAGTTTTTTGCTTAATCAAATATTTTTATTTTTTTTTTTCCTCTTCATTTTCTTGCTTGTTTCAAAGGTTTTTTCCCCCTATTCTTCTGGTGACTGTCCTAACTATCACAAAATGTATCCTTGAGTTATTAGAGTCTAATGTAAGTTAGTACTTTAACTTCTTTCCAGATAATTCTAAGAGTTTAGATAATCCCTATCTACTCTTTATCATCTTTAGTGTTTTAGGGGTGAGCTTTATCATGCGTTTTAATTCTGAATATATATTGCAACCCACAGAAGACATTATTTTATCAGTCAATAGGCATTTGGCATTATCCATCTATTTAACTTTCGTGTTATGCTCTTCATTTTTTCCTTCATTAATCCTGTTCTGGGATATTTTCCCTCTTCCAGAATATTTTTTAGTATTTATTTAGCCTGTGTTTACTGGCAGTAAATTTTCTCAGTCATTGTCTAGAAATTGTTCTTATTTTTGTCTTCACTTTTGAAGGATATTTTTGGTAGGTGTCAAGTTATAAGGTGGCAGCTGTTTCTTTCAAAACTTTAAATATGTCATTCTGTTGTTTGTGGGTTGCCATCATTTCTCTGTGAACATCAGTTGTCTTTCCTGTTAGCTTCTTTTGAAAGTTATATGTCTTTACACTGGCTGCTTTCAAGCTGGGAAGTGAGTTCAGAGGGATTTGGGCACGCAATGCTAGCCTATTTGGTGATTAGAACATGGTGTAGATGAGAATATGTGGGTTTGTGGTGGGCACTTCCTTTTGACCCTTATAGATTCTTTGCCCCATGAGGAGGGCCATTGTCTTAGTCATCTCAGGCTGCTACAACAAAATACCATACACTGGTTGGCTTAAACAACATACATGTGTTTCTCACATTTTTGGAGGTTGGGAAGTCCAAGATCGAGGAGCTGGCAGATTTAGTTCCTGGTGACGGGGCTCTTCCTATCTTGCTGATGGCTGCTTCCTCACTGTGTCCTCACATGGTTGAAACAGAGAGCACTGGCCTCTCTCCCTCTTCTTAAAAATCACCTAACCTATCATGGGGGGCATATCTGCATGACCTCATCTAGACTTACCTCCTGAAGGTCTCACTTCCAAATACCATCACATTTGGGGGCACGGCTTCAGCATATGAATTTGTGTAAGACACAAATGTTCAGTTCATGACAGGCATAGTCAGAGGAAAACCAGAGCAGGGGTCTCTAAATAGTGGCCAAAGACATGTACCCATTTGTCTGAGTCTAACAGAGATACTAATTCTAAGTGTTGAGCCTATAGCAACGATTAAACTATAAAATTAGGACTAAAAGTAAAACAAGATGGTGATTAGGGTGATAGTACAAAATGCAAATAATACATGCTCCAAGAACATAAAACTTATACAAATAAAAAATGAGCAGTTAAGGGAAAAAGAGGTGGTAAAATATGCTGATTTCCTCATCTTTAACAGCTGGAAACCAAAGGGTTCCACTAAAAAGCTCACAAATCAAATACAATCATCAATAATGCATATTTCTGTTATAGGAATTACCTCATATGTGATTTGAAATTAATTAGTAGTGATGATGATGGTATACTTTGGAAGTCACATTGATTCATGTGTGATATTTTTTGGCATGCTAATATTCTAAGCCACCAGGGAATAGTGGATGAATGTTGCAAGCAACAGACATGTACAGGACTGTACACAATGCCAAGCCACTACATATTTTTCTTCTTGGCTCACTTTGTCCCTACGCACTATCTTTGAGGGCCAGCAAATGCAGCACTTGCTTATACCTCTTCTCTTCAAACTATCTTCATTTTTATGTAAAAAATATTATAATTACTGCTGGGCATGGCTGCATGTGGCTGTAGTCCCAGCTACTCAGGAGGCTGAGGCAGGAAGATCACTTAAGTCCAGGAGTTTGAGGCTAGGCTGGGCAATATAGCAAGATCCTATCTCTAGAAAGGAAAAGTAAAATAAATAAAATAAAATACTGTAAGTACTGATTACTACTTTATTAGAAACTTAATGTTTTTTTAATTGGGTGATTTTTTGTTTGGATTATAATTGATTTTGCTCTAATAAAGTAGCATTTTTTAATTGTCTGCTGTTAACTCTACTTTTCTAAAAAGCCTAATTTGCTTAGAAGACAATTTTACAGAAATGAGTTTTTTTTCAGCACACACTCACACACTCTAAACTTTAATAACACTAAGAAGGATACATAATTAAATGCAATCAGATAGCACGTAAGGAAGAGGATACAACAAATTCCTAATTCATTTATTGCCTATTTTAGGGTAACATTTAATCAGGCTTACATCTGAGAAATAGGACCAGTTATCTGATATTTAAATTAATTCATTGCAGAGAATTAGCTTATGTGATTGTGGGGCTGTCTTGGAAAGTCCAGAATCTGTCGGAAAAGATGGACTCTCTTGGGCAGAAGCTGATGCTGCAGTCCACAGATGAAATGTCTTCCTCCTTAAGAAAACCTCATGTTTTCTGCTTTTAAGATCTTTCAACTGAGTGAATCAGGTCCACTAAAATTATCAAGGACAATCTCCTTCACTTAAAGTCAACTAACTGTAGATGCTAATCACGTCTACTAAATACCTCACAGCAACACCTAGTCATTTATGATTGAATAACCGGGTACTGTTGCCTGACCAAGTTGACACTACTGCTGACTATCACAGAAACTAACACAAATTTTTTAAAAGACATGTTTAATGGTATAGTACATAGTTGTAGATATGAACGTCTCTTTTAGCAGAAGTACAAGCCTGCCTAAATATCAAGGGAATCACAATATCAAAATACAAAGAAAAGAGCACATATTGAAATATTTTATGTAATACAAACAAAAAATAACAGAATAATCTGGATTAGAAGCAAGCATATATATCAATGTTTTCAAGTGAATTAACTGTCTCTTACGACATAAAAAATTTCAGATTGGAATTAAAAGCAAAACCCATGGTTGTTCACTGCAAAAGTTGTTCAACTTTGCTGATTGATTGAAAATTTTCAATAATAAAGTGTTTATACAAAAATGTTGATGGGAAAAATAAAACCAAAACACAATTCTGTGCTCTCTATATAAGACATAGGCAAAACAAAGTGACTCAGAAAACTCAAAAACAAAAAAAATATAAACAAGGAAAACACAATAAAAAAGAGTAGTCTTAGCAATCTTAATAACACATAACTTTGAATTCAGGCCAAAAATCCTTAAACAAAACAAAAACAGGCAGTTTATGAGATTAAAGAGTCCAATACACAATGAACACATAACGGTTGGGATTGTATGCATTAAATAATATAGAATTCACATTCATAAATCACAACTGTGAGACTAAAATGCATAAACAGAGATACATTAACCTTAGATTTTATTTTACCTATCTTTTCCTGTAAAAAATAGAAATCTTAAATAAAATAATTAAAGAGGTATAATAATTGATATATTTTAAACTTTAAACCCTAAAAATAAAGAGTATACCTTCTTCCAAGGTATAGAATATTTATAAAACTTGATCATATATTAGACCACTTGCAAGGCCCCAATAAATTTCAAAAAGTAAAAATAATATCCCCAAATGTACCATGCTTATAAGGAAACAACACTAGTACTTAGTAAGAAAACAATATGGGACTTTTTAAAAGTCCCACAAGTAGTTCTTATTTCAAATATGAAATTGAAATTAAAATAAAAAAGATCTAGAAAAGAATGAATTGAAAACTCTAATGTTCAAATCCTATACATTCACCTGGTAGAAACATATACGGGAAAATGTATAATGACAAGTGTATATGTTTGAGTACATATGCAAATTTTAGGCTTTGTAATATCAGTAAATACTTTTAAATAAACCATCATTTTATTTATATCAGTTTTACCCCTATGCCATAATTAAAATTTTCAAGGTAGAAAATTTCATAAAAGGAGTCTGATAAACCTTTAATAAAGAATAATTTTGAAGCTATATAAAAGTTATTTTAGATAATGACTTTAGGGAAAAATCCAAATTCATATTATAAGGTAAGTATAACATTGGTAACATAATCCACTGAAGTCTGTATAATAAGAGAAAGCTACACAAAAGCTCACTCATGTATATAAATTAAAAACTACAAAATTAAAATAAGTTTAGACCGAATTCATAAGCATATTACAAGAATAATACAATATAACCAAGTTCAATTTTTTCCAGAAATACAAATATGGTTCAATATTTTGAAATAATATAACAATATATTATAGAAATACATACTATGATTATTTTCACAAATTCTGAAAAAACTATTTGGTTATTACACATCTATTCCTGATTTAGTGAAACCAGAATAAATTGTTAATTTACAACTTAAATTTATAATTTAACAATAATATTAAATCCATAGAAATAAATCTAGCCAAAATATGGAAGACTTTAATAAAGAAAAATATAATATTTTGAGACATATTTTAAGGAAAGTTCAAATAAATTGAATGATACACCATGATCAGGGATTTGAGGACATAATATTCTAAAGATATCATTTCTTCCCAAATAAACACATAGATTCAATAAAATTCCAATCAAAATCCCAGTGGGTTGTTTTATGTAGAAATTGATAAACTGATTTTTAAGGAATTTTAGAATTTCTGAGTTAAAGAAAAGTTTTTTGAATTAACCTAGTCAGGCAAAAATAAAGAAAAAAGAATGAAAAGAAGTGAACAAAGTCTCTCATAAATATAGGTTTATATAAAATGTCCAAACCTAAGAATTATAGGCTATTCCTGAGGAAGAAGTAAAAGTAAAAAGTTGGGAAACCTATTTGAAGCAAAAATTCAGGAAAACGTCCCTGGTCTTGCTAGAGATTTAGACAACCAAATACAAGAAAGTCAAAGAAGTCCTGGGATATTCACTGCAAAGAGGACATCTCCAAGACATATAGTCATCAGGCTATCTAAAGTTAATATGAAGGAAAGAATTCTAAGAGCAGTGAGATAAGCATCAGACAACTTATAAAGGAAAACCTATCAGACTAACAGCAGATTATCAGTAGAAATCTTCCAAGCTACAAGGGCTTAGGGTCCTACATTTAGTCTCCTCAAACATAATAATGCTCAACCAAGAATTTCGTAACCAGCAAAACTAAGTTTCATAAGTAAAGGAGAAATTAAGTCTTTCACAAACAAGCAAATGCTGAGAGAATCTGTCAACACTAGACAGCCCTACAAGAAATGAGTCCTAAATATTGAAACAAAAGGTTGATGTGCACCAGAATAAAAACAATTGAAAGCATAAAACTCACAGGGCTTATAAAACAGTGACACAATAAATTGAACAAAGTAACTTGGTAAAACTCGACATAATGACTGGAACAACACCTCACATGTTAACATTAACATTGAACATAAACGGTCTGAGTGCTACACTTTAAAAACATATATTGGCAGAATGGATTAAAAACCACAAACCAAATATCTACTATCTTCAGGAGACCTACCTAATGTATGAAGATTCTTAGAGACTCAAAGTAAAGATGTGGAAAAAATAGTTCATGCAAATGAAAACCAAAAGCAAGCAGAAGTAGTTGTTCTTATATCAGATAGACAACTTTAAAGCAACAAGAGGAAAGAAAGGAAAGGAAAGGAAAGGAAGAAGAAGGAAGGAAGGAAGGAAGGAAGGAAGGAAGGAAGGAAGGAAGGAAGGAAGGGAAAGAAAGAAAGAAGACAGAAAGAAAGAGAAAGAAAGAGAGAGAAAAGAAAGAAAGAAAGAAAGAAAGAAAGAAAGAAAGAAAGAAAGAAAGAAAGAAAGAAAGAAAGAAAGAAAGAAAGAAAAGAAAGAAAGAACAGGAAAAGACAAGAAGAAAAAAAGGAAAAGAAAGGAAGGAAGGTCATTATACAATGATAAAGGGATCAATTCAATAAGAGGAATATAACAATCCTAAATGTATATGTACCTAACTCCAGAGCTCCAAGATGCATAAGACAACTACTACTAGACCTAAGAAAAGAGGTAGACAGCAGCACAATAAAGAGAGAAGAACTTCAACACTCCATTGACAATCCTAGTCAAATCATCGAGACAGAAAGTCAACAAAGAAACATTGGACTTTAACTGGACTCTAGAAAAAGATAGACCTGGCCAGAAGCGGTGGCTCACACCTGTAATCCCAGCACTTTGGTGGGTGGATCATGAGGTCAGGAGATGGAGACCATCTGGCCATCATGGTGAAACCCTGTCTCTACTAAAAATACAAAAATTAGCTGGGCCTGGGCGTGGTGGTGTGCACCTGTAGTCCCAGCTACTCAGGAGGCTGAGGCAAAAGAATCACTTGAACCCAGGACGGAGAGGTTGCAGTGAGCCAAAATTGCGCCATTGCACTCCAGCCTGGCAACAGAGCAAGACCCTGCTCAAAAAAAAAAAAAAAGAAAAGAAAAGAAAAGAAAAAAGAAAGAAAAGAGAGAAAAATAGAGGGACCTAACAGACATTTACAGAACATTCCACACCAAAACTTCAGAGTATACATTATTCTTATGAGCACATGGAACATTTTCTAAGATATGATAGGCCACAAAACAAGTCTCAATACATTTTTAAAAATCAAAATTATATCAAGCATCTTCTCAGGCCAGAGTGACATAAAAGCAGAAATCAATTACAAGAGGAACCCTCAAAACTATGCAAATACATGGAAACTAAACAATCTACTCCTGAATGATTTGGAGGTTAACAATAAAATCAAAATATAAAGTTTAAAAATATTTCAAAATGAATGATGGCAGTGATAACACTTATCAAAACCTCTAGGATACAGCAAAAGCAGTGCTAAGAGGAAAGTATATAGTGTTAAATGCCTACATCAAAAAGACAGAAAAATCACAAATTGACAACCTAATATCACACCTCAAGGAGCAACAACAACAAAAGCAGGAATAAATCAAACTCAAATCTAGCAAAAAAAAAAAAAAGAGAAATAACAAAGATCAGAAAACAATTAAAATTCAAATAAAAAAAAAGAATAGAAAAGATCAATGAAGTGAAAAGTCATTTCTTGGAAAAGATAAACAAAATTTATAGACAACTAGTCAGATTAACCAAGAAAGGAATAAAGATTCAAATAAGTTCAAACACAAATAAAAATGGAGGCATAACAACTGATACTACAGAAATGCAAACGGTCATTCAGGACTACTAAGAACACCTCTATGCACAAAATCCAGAAAATCTAGAGGAAATGGATAAGTTCCTGCAAACATACAGCCCCCTAAACTTAAATTAGAAAGACATAAAAATTCTAAACAGATCAATAATAAGCAGTGAGATTAAATCAGTGATTTAAAATCTCCCAGCAATTAAGCAGAGCACCAGATGGATTCACAGAGAAATTCTACCAAATATCCAAAGAAGAATGAGTACCAATCCTGCTGAAATTATTACAAAACATTGAGAAGGAAAGAATCCTTCCTAATGCATTCTACAAAATCAGTATCACCCTGATACCAAAGCCAGGAAAGGATATAACAAAAACAGAAAACTACAGATCGACATCCCTGATGAATATGGATGCAAAAATCCTCAATAAAATACTAGCAAACTAAATCCAATAGCATATCAAAAAGACATATACATATACATATACATATATATATGTACACACACACACACATATACACACACACACACATACTGTGGCATATGATTCAGCCATAAACAAGAATGAAATAATGTATTTTATAGTAACTTGAATGGAACTAGAGGCCGTTATCTTAAGTAAAAACACAGGAACAGAACACCAAATACCACATGGTCTCACTTATAAGTGAGAGCTATGCATTTCTTTGCATATGGGTATTCAAAGGAATACAGAGTGGTATAATGTACACTGGAGACTCAGAAATGGGGAGGGTGAGAGGTAGGTGAGAGATAAAAAATTCCCTGTGGGTTACAATGTACCCTATTTGAGTGAAGGGTACAGTAAAAACCCAGACTTCACCACGATACAATTCATCCATGTAACTAAAAACCACTTGTACCTCTGCAGTTAATGAAATTTTAAAAAATTAAATAAATAAAATAAAATAAACATGGAATTTCAAAGTGCTATGAATAGCGAAAAGAACAGAATTAGAAAACCTGTACTAATGAATATCAAGTATTTATACAGTTACATTAATTAAGATAATGTGGTTGTATTTAAGGACAGTCAGATAGACTGATGGAACACAATGAAGAGCCCAAGACAGGCCCACACACATATGGGTACTTTGTCTATGGGAAAGATGACATCACAGAATGGTTTTTTTAATAAATGGTGTTGAATTATTGAATATTCCTGTGTTAAAAGAAAAAATACTTGATCACTACCTTATATCATACAAATAGTCTTGATTCTCAAGACAGATTATGGATCTAAATATGAAAGGCAAAACAACCTTTTACAAAAAAATCACAGAATGTATTTGTCAGATTGAGGTAGCACAGACGTTTTAAACAGGAAAGAATACTAATAATAAAAGAAAGGATTAAAAATTTTAGTACATAAAATTAAGTATTTTTACTCAGCCAGAAACATTCTTAAGAGAGTAAAGGGACAAACCACAGAATGGGAGAAGGTATTTGCATTATATAAAACAAACGACAGCCAAAGTAAATAATAATTAATATGGTATTGAAAAACAAGTTAAAGATTTGCCCAATTTTATATGAAAATTTAATAAAATGACAGCAATTAAAACTGCTGGCCCAGGGATCAATAAACAATTGGGACCGAATAAAGAGCCTAGAATTAGTGGGGAAAGAAGAGTAGTTTCCACTGTTTTTCCATATTAAAAAAAATGCAACTGCTATCTCATGCCAATCTGCCATAATCACATTCATATGATGAGGTAATGACATGAAAGTAAAAAAGCATAGTTTTCAAACTTTAAAAGAACATATTAGATTATATTTACATCTCATGGTTCAAAATGGTTTCTTAAGAAGAATGCAAAAAGCACAGATCATAAAGGGAAAATAAAAGATAAATTCAATTGTATTAATAATCTTCTGCCAGACATGCTGGCTCATTCCTGTAATCCCAGCACTTCGGGAAGCTCAGGAGGGCAAATCACTTGAGCCCAGGAGTTGGACACCAGCCTGGATAACATGGTGGAAGCCCATCTATACAAAAAATACAAAAATTAGCTGGGCATGGTGGCACATGCCTGTGGTCAGAGCTACTCAGGAGGCTGAGGTGGGGAGATCCCTTAAGTGCAGGAGGCAGAGGTTGCAGTGAGCAGAGATCATGCCACTGCACTCCAGCCTGGGCAACAGAGTAAGACCCTTTCTCAAATAAATAAATAAATAATCTTCTATGTTACAAAGATAACACAAAAAATATTGAAAAATCAGATAGAGAATCAAGAAAGACATTTGCCACACATTAAACTAACAATGAATAGGAATCCAGCACATATAAATTATCCTTAAGAATCAAGAAGAAAAGGACAAAAATCAACCCTGCAGCAAAGTGGGCAATTGATATGATCAGCTAAATCATTAAAGAATAACTTTAGAGGATCGCTAGACATTTGAAAAGATTTTCAATCTCAGGACTTAGGAAAATGTTAAAAAAAAAAAAAAAACCAACTAGTATTAAGGTACCATTTAATGTCTTTTAGATGGGAAAAATATGAACATGTATGAAAGTACGAAATGCTGGTGTGGATATGAAATATTGGGATGTGTACGGTCCTGGTGGTGGTATAACATTTTTCTAGATATTTGTCAATGTTAAATAAAATTAAAGACACAAACAGCCCACATATGACTTCAAATCCCTCTCTGAATGTATGTCATGAAGAAATTCTCACACATATCAAGGACAACAAATGAACAAAATTATTTGCTACAACATTACTTGCTGCAGCAAATAGTAGTAAAAAAACTGGAAACAAATGAAATATTCATTCACAGAAGAAAACTGAAAAAATTTGAACTCCAGCTAAATTTGTTAATTGATATTAACACATTTTACAGAGGTAATGCTGGATGAAAAAAGCAAGGTGTGGAATATAAGTTCAGTAATATCGCATTTAAATTAACTTCAGTCTGCAAAATATTACAGTATATATTTCCTGGATATATACATATATAAGAAGGCCATAAAATCATGTTTAGGAATTGCAAACAATAAAATAAGGACAGTAGATTCCTCTGTGGAGGGATATTGGGAAATAAATGAGGGAAGGGCACCTAAGATGTTGTACTTAGATATACCTAAGAAGGTACACCATCTTGAAACCCCGTCTCTGCCAAAAATGCAAAAATTAGCCAGGCTTCGTGGCACATGCCTGGAATCCCAGCTACATGGAATCTCCAGCTCCTGAGGCAGGAGAATAACTTGAGCCCAGGAGATGGAGGATGCAGTGAGCCGAGATCATGCCACAGTACTCCAGCCTGGCTGACTGAGCGAGACTCTGTCCTCCCACCTCCCAAAAAAAAAAGAGAAGGTGCACCATCTTAGGTGCCCTTATTATAGGGTCTTTATTTACTTTGTTTTTTGTTTGGTTGTTTTTTGTTTTGTTTTGTTTTGCTTTGTTTATTGAGGCAGTCTCACTCTGTCTCCCAGGCTGGAGTCCAATGGCGCCATCTCGGATCACTGCAACCTCCACCTCCAGGGTTCAAGTGATTCTTGTGCCTCAGTTTCCTGAGTAGCGGGGATTACAGGCATGCATCACCATACCTGGCTAATTTGGGATTTTTAGTAGGGTCGGCGTTTCACCACGTTGGCCAGGTTGGTCTTGAACTCCTGACCTCAGGTGATATGCTCGCCTTGGCCTCCAAAAGTGCTGAGATTACATGTGTGAGCCACCGCACCCAGCCTCTTTACTTTGAATGCTTTATGGAACAAAGATATTCAAAGTAAATAAATCAAAACACTAAAAGTTGCTAAATGTGAGTGTTGATTATATCATGCACGTGATGTGTTTTTCTCTATTTTTGTAATACATTTTGTGGTAAAATATACAAACACACAAATAATGATTGAAGGTTAACAAAAGACAAAGGAATCTCTGATTTCTGTAATAGATAAAGGAACTATGTCTTTAAACATTCCAAAAAAAAATAAAACATGAGAACCTAACAATAAGCCAAGCTGTTATTCAAGTACAGGAGAAACATGAAGACATTTTCAAATATAACTTGACATCCAGACTCTTTAGCTCTTTTTTCGGGATGGATAGTCTAGGAATAAAATTACCCAATGATGAAATCTAGCCAAATTAAAAAGAATGGCACTATGTAACTTAAGAAGTATGCCGTACCCGATGGTAGAAACCAGTGGTGCAACATCTAAAACTTGCTGATAGAGTGAAAGTGTGACCTTGGCATGCAAAACACTCACAGATTACAGGATTGAAATTCTTTCTTGAGAAAAGTACTCCAAGATCAAATCCAACTTAGCGGTGAGAATCAAAACAAAACACTCGGAAATAGAGACACTCCAGAGAAATGACTGTTAGTGAGCAGTAAGTTAATGTAAATGAAGAACTAAGACAATTCTACTAGGGATATCATGATTACAGAATGTAGGTGTCATAACTCTTGGTAAGTATATTTGGAATGTGGGGGTAGGTGTCTTGACAGGCAGGATACTTAAAGGGCTACTGACCTATCTCTCTTAGCATGAATTCAATCACCACTGTAAAATCAACGTGGAATTTTAAAAAGTATAATACTTCCACAATCTTTTACAGTTGGAAGTTCGTATTTTTTTAACCACAGATAATTTAGGCATTTATATCTCTTGTGGTAAAGAAACAGCTAAAGTTAAGCAGCTCTCTTCATTTTTCTTCTTTTTTTCTTGTTAAAATAACATTGTTTTTATTAAAACAACATAGCATAATCCTGTTATATACAATTTTTTCTTTCATCCATCCATTTTTCCATTCATCTGTATTTGTGCATCAAGATAAGTCTAGAAGAATTATATCTAATTTTATGAAATATTTTTAGGCAGTATGATTTGGATATTTTTAAATTATATGTTTTGGTTGTATATTTTTTCTTTATACTTTGTGAACTGCTTGAAAATTTTGAGGATTACGTGTAATTAAAAAACATTGGCCAGGCATGATGGCTCACACCTGTAATTCCAGCATTTTGGGAGGCCGACGCAGGTGGATCTCTTGTGGTCAGGAGTTGGAGACCAGAATGGCCAACGTGGCAAATCCCTCTATCTACTGAAAACACAAAAATTAGCTGGGCGTGATGGCATAGGCTTGTGATCTCCGCTACTAGGGAGGCTGAGGCAGGAGAATTGCTTGAATCCAAGAGGTGGAAGCTGCAGTGACCGAGATGGCACCACCACACTCCAGCTTAGGCAGCAGAGCAAGACTCTGTCTCAAAACAAACAATAAATTATAGAAACATTATTGCAAAAATAAAAGTGGAGGACAAATATAAGAGTTCTTATGTAAGAACAGGTCTTACTGACTGCTGGGTTATGGGGAATGAAGAAAAAGAAGTCAAAGCCATGCTGAGATTTAGCGGCTGGGCCTCCAAGAAAATAGCAGAACCATGCACAAAATAGGGAACCTAGTAGAGAATAGGATTGAGGGGAGTAAGCAGCTTCCTTCGGATGGAATATACGCATTCCGGTGGTTACTATCAGTGTATGAGGCAGCATTGGTTAGAAAGACGTATTTAGGAGTAAAAGCTGTGGAAGTGTGAGCCAGAGTCGTGGAAAAGGATGAGATTCCAAGAGGGCTGTGTGCATGGGGAGGGTTCATGGGTCCTGACATAAGCTGACACCATCGTTGCATTCAGGCTGGACCCCTAGAAGGACATATTCTATTGAAAGGGTCATTTCCAGTCACCAAACACAAAACCAGAGCAGAAAGTGGCTGAAGCCACGATGGAGCCGCATATGTGACCCAAACTTATCTCGACATTCCTCAGTGCAGGTTGCCACAAAACACCTACTCTGGGCCCTGCCATTCTCAAATTTCAGGCTCAACTCGGGTCACTGAGACACCAGAATTCTCCTTCCATTTCATCACTGACTCGTGGCGTTTGGAGAGGGAGACCAACATCATGGTTGATTTATCATCCTGCCAGGGCCGCCAAGGAATTTTCAGTGGGAACCATACTCAGAGCCTATATGTGCCATTGATTTCTTTATCAAATAATTTTTGTCAGATATTTTAACGCATGGACTTATCAAGTCTCACATTATTTGAAAATCCTTAACTACAAGCCAATGTATTAAGAGTGATTAAATGCATACCTCTCCTGTTAGTAGGTTGGAAGGCTGGAATGAAGATCACACACACCCCCACCATCATACATCATGTCTAATGCCAGTTAACCTTCACTTGTGGGCCTGAGCTAATCACGCCAGTCTCCCCCACCAGGTGAGCTTCATTACCACCTGTTAGTTTCACTGGGCCAGAGGCTTGGCCATGGATTTTTATTTACAAGAAATATTTGACTTTGGCAGACTGTTAAGAGAAGTAATATTTCAAAATAATGCCTGAGAGCAATATTTATGAAACTATTTGCACAGTGTTACTGAGAAGCTAGCGCTCCTCTCCCATTATAAATCACTCTCAAGCCAAGTCAGAAGAGCAGGTTTGCCAAATATTCAGATCCTGGAGGATCTGCAGCAGAGATCATTAGATTAAAAGAGTAAGAATCATCAGAAGTTACTGGTGGGGAAAATGCTGGCAGCACAAAAATTACACATAGAAATGTGGGAAAGAACTGGCAGATTGAGAGCCTTGACTTGGAGAGCGATGCAGAGAACAAATAAAGACAGCAAACAAACTCACAGGAAACCAGTGTGGCCAGCACTGGACCTCCACCTCCCCGACCCTCCCCAGCTGGAGTGCATTTGGTTTGGGTGGCCGACCCTACATTATCATGGCTTGGCAACATCACTTGATTAGGAATAGATGTTTATAAGTTTCCTGAACACTTCCACTGGCTCTGTCCATTCGTAGATACCATTCTGGAGTTGGGGCATGACAAGGATTGGAATTGACAGCCACCAAACTCTGCATGTCCTGGAGCCAGCCTCGATGGCTCTGCCACTGTCATGTCAAGCTTCATCCCTCGTGGCCACTCAGTGACTGCACCCATGACACCTGTCAGAAACTTTCAAGTGCCTGCTTGTTTCCTTATCAGGATTGCCTGCGCAGCCTGAGCAAAGAAGGGATGACATTTGGGATGCGGGAAGGATGGGAAGTGCCTTCCTCTTTCTGCCTCCTCCAACTGTCAGTTTGGGTTTTCTCTCAACATATCAAGATTTAGACCCAGTCGCCTTGTCATTTAGAAATGCATTCAGTGGTAACCAAGTTTGAAAATAATGTAGGAGAGAGAGAGAACTTGAGCACGTCTCCTGGGAGAATGATGCATCCTGAGGAAATTAAACAAAAGAGGCATGGCATGAGGCTATCTCTGCCCTTTGGAAACACGCTGCTTTGGGAGATGGGTGGATGCACTCAAGCCATCCATACACATGAATTCCTTTGCATTTCTTTGATCTTTCCATCAAAGTGGAATAATTTGGCATACGTGTTATCCAAAACAGCAGAGGTTTTCTTGGTGGGAGGTTTTAGTTGTCTACTGTTTTTCTTTTTCTTCTTTTAAATAATGCTTTCATTTTAATAAAGGATTAGGGACAAACACGTGGGTTTTAGTTAAAGCTAAACTTTCATAGTGACACAAACTCAGTATGTGTTCACGTCTGGAATCCACTCTCCCTATTAACACAATTTGGATAAATATATAGATGAGGAAGTGCTGCTTCTGGAAAAGTGCAAATAATGGATCGTCCCATAGTTCCTTTGCTGGCCTTTTACCATGACAAAGTGAGTGTTTCATCTTTCCTTTAGTCCGCCTAACCTATTACACTATTCTAAAGAGGTTTCTCAAACTGTGTCACTCAACTCTCATTTCCCATCATTTTCCAGTGGGCTTAAACTCTGCTTTATGCCACCAAAATGCCACCCAAACCTTCAGTGCTGCAGAATGTTAAATTTACAATATATGTCAATTTAAAATATATCTACATTTACATTTACATGTAAATTTAAATCTATACATACGTGTATGTGTGTGTGTGTGTGTTATGGTTTGGCTGGTTCCCCATCCAAATCTCATCTTGAATTGTAGCTCCCATAATTCCAATGGTTGTGGGAGAAACCCAGTGGGAGTTAATTGAATCATGGGGGCGGTTCCCCCACACTGTTCTCGTGGAAGTGAATAAGTCTCATGACATCTGATGGTTTTACATGGGGAAACTTTTTGCTTGGCTGTCATTCTGTCTTGCCTGCCATCATGTAAGACATGCCTTTCTCCTTCTGCCATGATTGTGGAGCCTCTTCAGCTATGTGGCACCGTGAGTCCATTAAACATCTTTTTCTTGATAAATTACCTAGTCTTGGATATGTCTTTATCAGCAGTGTGAAAAGAGACCAATACAGTATATATAGTTTTTTTAACTCCACAATTAATAATTCTTTCCATTTTCTCAGGGCATATTTCTTCTCAAGAAGCTACACCCAAGCAGGGCATTCAGTTAGGACTGATTTTTCTGGTTCCTCATGGGACAGCACCTTGTCCACCATACTAAGAGTCCTGGTGGTGGCCCAGCTGTCCTGAGGTTTGTGCAGCTATACTCAGTAGAACACACCACAGCTGTGGAGTCCCACAGAGCCCAGTTCTGCCCCCAGCTGTCTTCTAAACGTTAGGCAAATGACTTCACCATTTTCTGCCTCCGCCTCTGGGTATAAAATGAGTAGAATCATAACTGGCTTTGCTCATGGGATTGGTTTTGAGGCCCAGATGAGATAATAATTACGAAATTACTTTGAAAAGAATAAAGGTATTATTAGTACAAAAAAAAAGGATGGGGGCTGGGTGCAGTGGCACATGCCTATAATCCCAGCACTTCGGGAGGCTGAGGCGGGCGGATCACGAGGTCAGGAGATCGAGACCATCCTGGCTAACACAGGGAAACCCCGTCTCTACTAAAAAATACAAAAAATTAGCCGGGCATGGTGGCGGGTGCCTGTAGTCCCAGCTACTCGGGAGGCTGAGGCAGGAGAATGGCATGAACCCGGGAGGCAGAGCTTGCAGTGAGCGGAAACCCCACCACCCACTCCAGCCTGGGTGACAGAGCTGAATTTTCTACAACCACCACACATAAGAAGCAAATGGAGGCCAGAGCCCAGTTTGTCAGGAGGGCTACCCACTAGCCCTAGGAAGGTGAGGGAGAAGGAGAGATACATAGCTGAAGTAGTGAAGACTATAAGAAGTGTCCAGTATGCTTTCATTGTTCTATGTTGGAACAGGAGATTGTAAAAGCTTCCAAATTGCTTGCACAAGATAGGGGAACTAGTTGCACCCAGAAACAAAAAGATAAGACAATCATAGTTGGTAACAGGGCAAGGCATGGGGACTCTCCAGACCTCATCTTAAGACTGAAAAGGAAATTGAGAGAGCAAAGAAACATAAATATGTATTTCTACCCCACCACAACCCAAGTAGCGGAGTCAAGGGGCATACCAATAGCAATGTTGATCTTCTCCTGCCAGCTCACTCCTCTAGTTCACATCTCAGGGCAGGGCAGCACAACTTTGAGGACTGGGGCTTTGCAGACAGGAAAAACCCGTGGACTAGGCACCTGCCTCCACATCCAAGTGTCCAACATCAAGTAGCCCTTCCAGAGTGTGAGATTTCAAGGAGAGGGAAGCACGTTCTGGGGAAGGATGTGAGCAGTTCTCAGGCTGAGGTCTGTGTCCTCTGCCTCTCTGATAAAAACTTACAAGGTCGTGAAGAAAGGAGCATGGCCACAGGGCCTATGTGTAAACGAGGACCTGCAGGTTGACTTGGAAGAGGCGCCTGCACTCACACAAGCCAGCCTTCTCCTGCAGCTAAAACAGTAACAGGACTCAGCAACTATTTGTGTATGCCCAACCTAAGGGAGGAGTGTATCTGATGTAAGATATTAGGACTCTGGCCTTAGTATGTGCCACTCCGGCCCTCTGGGCTATCTGCTGCCCACCTGCCTGCCTGCAGGATATTAATTTTACATTTTGTTGTAATTGCCAAAAGGTAGGGTAAGCTTAAAAGTGCAGAGCACCTCCACCATGCAACAGGCTGCACAGGTTCCATTGGGGCCATACCACACACTTATCAACAACAAAGATGATATTTCTGTGTTAATAAATAAAATGATTTATTTGTGTTAATATCTGGCTCCTATATCTGTTTTTAATTGTTTTTTGACTCCTGGAGGGAAGAGTTATTCAAAATCTTAACAGGAGATTCTTGCTGGTAAATCCTTAAGTTGGAGAACATTGACATCATAAACAGAATTGTGGAGAATGATCACAAGTGAATCACAGGTAAGCTTTCAGAGGTAATGCATGAGTTATAAACTATGCATTGACCCTTGTATCATTCTCCCCATGATTCTATTAGGGACTGAACTACAATGGAAATGACTTCTTCTGTTAGAGGTAGGAGCTTATGCCACCATCTTAAAATAAAATTGAGGAAAACATAGTTAAGAAGTTGTGAACTTAGTTCCAAAAGTCAAACTTCAGAAATGTACAATTTTTGGGAGTGTAGTTATAAATAAAGGGAGACATATCATATGTAAAGAAAATTTGAGTTTGGCAGTAATCTCTAGGTTTATAAATGTGAATGCCAGTGAGAACTCTAAAAAGGGGCAATTAGATTCCCTTCCTATTCTGCCTTCATGGAACTACTCCTAGAGTTTTGAAATGAAGATGAACATGACACTCTGAGTAGGACACACGAAAAACTGGAGCAGGCTCAAAGAGACAAAGTGGCATGGTGAGGGGCAGAACCATGTGATCCAAGGCACAGTGCTGTATCTCCTACAGAAAGGAGGCACAAGAGGAGGAGGCACGATGGCCATCTTTAAATATCCAAGGGGTGGTCCAATGGCAGACAAAGCTACCTTACTGTGTGCAGCTGGAAGAGAACCAAATGGTGAAGAGAGGGGAGCATTTTTTAGCAATTAGGTCTAATTGAAATAGAATATCCCCCTCCCTGTCACATGCTAAGTTCTTAGTTATGAGTATAGTAGAGACAGAATTCATGTATTAGGTAAGAGTTGAACAAGCTGAAGTATCACATAGGTGTCCACGTCTAACATTCTCTGATTTCAGAAATTACCAATAAGAACCTTATCCAGAACAGCCTTGACTTATTATACCAGCCTCATTCCTTGTGTGGATTCTCTTCTCCTTTTGATTTATGAATTCACTCATGAGGGCTAAACTAGTGCCTTTCACTTGAGCACTTGAGAAATGTTTACTGAACAAGTGAATAGTAGATTCTCAAATATTCTTGATGATGGTGATGATATGCTCAATAATATTTGACTAGTGGATTAATAAACAAAGATGTTAAATATTAGCAAAGTTGTTTTTCTTTAATACTGTATATTGATGCAAGTAATTCTTCCTGATTTGGTAACATTTCTCTTTAACAATTCTTTACATAAAGGCTGAACACAATAGACTGAACGGCCCTGAGGCATTTCCTGGTTTAAAAATAAGCAATTTAAAAAAATTTTTATAAAAGATGCTTCCATTCATTATCTTTTTATAACCCTCAAAACAAATCTATGAAGTTGAAATTTTCCAAATGAGAAAACTAAGGCCCAGAAATAGGGATGCACATGTTCAAGGACACGAAACCAGTAAGTAGCAGAGCCTGCGCCAGAAACAAAGTCTATTAATTTTTAAATCACATGACCTTTCTACCACGTGTCAAATGCCTCCGGCAAAGGCCCCATGTGAAAAGAAGAAAGGTGTGGGCTTCCATATGGACAAGTTGGGGGTCAGACTCCCCTATGCCTCATTTACCCATGTGTTTCCCTTCCTAGAACTCTGCATTCAGTAAAGCTGCTTGTTCACAGAGATGACTCTAGTTTGCCTTGATGCTGAGCTGACGGTGATGCTATGTGAACACGACCACAACATAACTTGTCTTTATAAATATCCATTCCTTGCAGGCTTGTGAAACTATTCACTTGAAGTCTGAGTCTGTTTGGCAGGAAGGCAGGGACAGGGCAGCTGTAGCTTGGCACAATTACCCTAGGGTAGTCCATTGCAAGCCACCTCACTTAATGAAGGACTGGAAGCTGGTGCAGTGGTTTCATACCAAGACTGCTGGCAGCTCCCACCTTGTGACCTGGGATTGCAAGGTGATCTGTGAAAAGAGGCCTGAAATATCATGAGACATGCTCTGAGGGTATGCATGCTACCTCATAAGTGCTTTGGAGAAGGTTAAGTCTATTCAGTGTGTTCAGTATTTTCCTCCTCAATCACAACTTTTTTCACCGTTTTTTTTTCTTCTTCCTTGAAGAAACAGCAAAAAGGGAACAGGTTCTTGTATGTATTGTATGCAGTTTCATCACATTAATTCATTTAATAAACATGAGTACCTTTGATATGCCTAATGCTGGACTATGTTCTGGTAATACAGAAGTAAAAAATACTGTTTATACAATCAATGAGTCACAGTCTAATTAGAAAGACAAAAATTAGCTAAACAAGTAAAATAAAGGACCATTAGTATTATTATTGAGGTTTGCAGGATGCTATAATTGGTATTCCTGAAGAATTGGTGCAATGTAACAACCCCATTAAAAAGTGGGCAAAGGACATGAACAGACATTTCTGAAAAGAAGACATTTATGTGGCCAACAAACATAAAAAACTCAACGTCACTGATCATTAGAGAAATGCAAATCAAAACCACAATGAGATACCATCTGATGCCAGTCAGAATGGCAATTATCTAAAAAGTCAAGAAACAGGGACAGATGCTGGCAAGGCTGTGGAGAAAGATGAATGCTTTTACACTGTTGGTAGGAATGTAAATTAGTTCAACCATTGTCGAAGACAGTGTGGTAATTCCTAAAAGACTTAGAACCAGAAATACTATATTTGACCCAACAACCTAATTACTGGGGTGTATATTCAAAGGAAGAGAAATCATTCTGTTATAAAGATACATGCACAGGTATGTTTGCTGCAACACTATTCACAATAGCAAAGACATGGAATCCACTCAAATGCCCAGCAACGATAGACTAGATAAAGAAAATGTGGTACATATACACCATGGAATACTATGCAGCCATAAAAAGGAATGAGAACATGTCCTTTGTAGGGACATGGATGGAGCTAGAAGCCAGTATTCTCAGCAAACTAACACAGAAATAGAAAACCAAACACCACACGTTCTCACTTGTAAGTGGGAGCTGAACAATGTGAGCACATTGACACAGGGAGGGGAACACCACACACTGGGGCTTGTTGGAGCAGTGGGGTGAGGGAGAGCATCAGGATAAATATCTAATGCATGTGGGGCTTAATACCCAGGTGATGGGTTGATAGGTGCAGCAAACCAACATGGCACACGTTTACCTTTGTAACAAACCTGCACATGCTGCACATGTATCTCAGAATTTAAAATAAAATAAAAAAATTGTTGGAATATATATGACAATCACAGGTATAACAAGAAACTTTCCTAAGGTGAATAAGAGTGAGCCTACAAAGAACTCACCACATATCAAGTAAATTCATGTAAAGAGGCCAACACTTAAATAAATCCTGAATAAATTAAATTTTTTAAGTAATTATCTTAGTTTCAATAAAAATTCCTAGGAGAAGCAAACACTGATCATTTTTGGAAGAAAGCTTCCCCTCTGAAGGATGCCTATTATTGCTTAAATGAGTTTGATTTTGTAAGTATTGCTAATTTTAGAACAAAGTGATAGCATTTTTAAGTGCCTTATGTTTCCCTGGAGTTTCTAGTTGCTTTTATTTTACTTTTGAAATATGTTTTTATCATCTTCCCTAAGATTTTGCACAGAAATCCTCCCAGTTTTTCCTTTGACAACTCTCTTAGGTTAAATCCACTGGTACTTTGAAACCTCTGTACAAGTATCAAGTGGAAGCCTCCATACTTCCACTACAGATTAATGCCCAGACCATGGTCATGTGGCCAGGTGAATGGAAAAATAAGATAAAATTACTTAGTAATTAATAAATATCCTCAAATAGCTTTCTGTGTCAGTTTGGATTAGGTTCAGCTGCCTATAAGAATAATAAAAAATAAATGTAACTTAAATAATATATATATTTTTCTATCACAAAAAGAAATTTGAAGGTAGGCAGTACAAACCTGATATAGTGGATTCATATTGTCATCGGAACATAGTTTTTTCACCTTTTTAAAAAATTATGCTCTGCTTATGGCTTTCATTCTCATGGAAACTATGGACCCAAATGAATGTCAGAGCCCCAGTTATCATGTCTACATTTCAGGAAATTAGAAAGAATAATAATGGGAGAATATCCCCTTCCTTTTAAAGATATTTCCATGAAGCCCCCCTCACAACACATCCATTACAAATAATTGGCAAGAACATGGTTACGGAGCCACTCATAGCTGCAAGGGAAGCAGAAAAATATAATTTTTAGCTAGCTGGGATGTGTCTCAGTAAAAATTGTTTTCTATTGCTGAGCATGAGAAAAGATGGATCATTCTGGGGAATAGATTTCTAACTCTTTCATGTCTGAAAATATATTTGCTTTTATCTCACATTTATTTCATATTTTGCCAAAGTATGGAATTTCAAGTTGAAATCATTTTCATCGGAACTTTGAAAGCATTTCTACACCATCATCTGGCATCACAATAACAGGTCAGTCCTACAGAGGTACTATATTTATCTGATTCATTGGTTTTTCATTCTCAGAAAGCTTTCAGTTATTTACCTTAATGTTCTAACATCACAATTATTTTTTCCTTTTATTTATATTTATCATGTTGAATATTTGATGGAATTCAGCTCTTCAAAACTGTGTCCCATTATTTATTTGATCATTTTCTTTCATTCATTTTCTTTCTTTGTGTAACGTCTATCAATTGACTATTAGAGCTCCTGCGTTGGTCTTCTGTCACTTACCTTTTCTATCATATTTTCATGTCTGTCCCCTTTTTGTGTTACCTCTAATTCTTCTACTGAATGTTTCATTATATCCATAATATTTTGCTCATCAAGATCTCATTCTTATTCTCTGACTCTTCCCTTTTCATTGTATCCTGTTACTTTGTGGATGCAATGTTAGCTCACATGTCTCAGAGGATATTAATAAAGGTGTTGCCCCTCTATTCTTGAATATTTCTATTTCCTTTGGCATCATTTTTTTCTTTTTTTTTTTGCCTTAGAATTAATCTCATGTCATAATTTATCCTTCAAATATTTAGTGATTCTTGGTTTTCCCATTCATATTTAAGAATGAAGAATTCATATTAGAATTTCAGTTAGTATAGTTTTTGAAGTAAACTCCTATCACTGCAAATATTTTACATATTTAAACACGCACACACACACAGACACTTGAGCTTGAAAGTAAGAAAGGAAAATCTGCACCATTCAAAAATAAAAAGGAAACCCAGAGTCACAGTGGGATCCAAAAATACAAGGCAATTGGCCTGCAAGGAAATCAGATATGGATATAAGCATAAATGCCTAGGGGAGGAGTTTTAGGATCCTCACCCTTAAGCACAATGAACTGAAACTGATCCCCTGAACAACACTCTGTGCCTGGTAGGATGTGGCCTAGAATCCAAGTAACCAGTCTGAGCAACATATGATAAAAGATTCATCTACAAGACATTGGAAGCCCAAGTCTATGCAGTGGGAGATATGGAGTTTACATTTGAATGCCACTCCTAGGGAAGGACTTATAAGCAGAAAAGGAATATAACAGCTGGTGTAATATTGGTAATGCCTACAGGGTCTTCGGAAAAGTACATTTTAAGGTGCCCAATAGAGATATCTCGATAGCAGAGAGCATCAAATACTGTCTTGGAAAACAACTCTCAAAAAGAAGAAGAGGAAGAGGACAAGAGGGAGGGGAAATTGCAACCATAACAGCAACATAATGAGATTCATCAGGCACAATAAACAGGAAAAGTAAACGGTAATAAATCAAGTTGAAAGAAATATTTTTAAAAGGCAAATCTGAGAAAAAAATTCTAATTTATAAAAATGAAAAACATAGCTAAAAGTTTCCAAATTTAATGAGAACTATAAACCCACAGATTTGAGAAACTCAACAGACCCCAAACAGAATAAACAAAAAGAAACCACACCATGGCACACAATAATCAAATTGCTGAAAACCAGGGATAAAGAGAAAATCTTAAATATTGCCAGAAAAAGAATAGCCACATTCTGAACAGTGAAAGGAGATTAGAATGACCACAGATCAGAAATGATGCAAGACAGAACACAGTGAAACGACAAATTTAATGTGCTTAAAGGAATAAAGTGTCAACTTAAACTCCATCTCCAATGAAAATGTCCTTCAAAAGTGAAGGTGAAATAAGGTCATTTCTCAGCAAGCCAAAGCTGAGAGAATTTATTGCAAGCAAAACCAACCCAAAAAAATGTTAAAGGAAAATTTTCATGCTAAAGAACAATGCTTCCAATATGAAAACTCAGATTTACACGAAGAAATGAATACTGGAAATGTTAACTATGGGAACTAGAAAAATGTGTGTGTGTGTGTGTGTGTGTGTGTAAACCTTTTTCCTTATTTTAAAAAATTTAGTTAGCAGATACTTGGCTATTTAAATAAAGTAATAAAAATATATTATGCATTTTATAAGCATGTGGTAATGAAATACAGAACAGTAATAGCATAGAGGGTGTTAGGGAAAATGGAAACATCCTTGTTGTACAGCAGTACCATGCATGGGAAGTGGATTTTAATTAAAGATACTGATGTGATATGTTGAAGATGCATATTGTAAACCCTAGAGCAACCACACATACCGAAAAAGGTAAACTGGAATACTAAAACAACTAAATTAATCAACAGGAAGCTAGAAAAATAAGACATAAGAACAGGAACCGAACAGGATGAATAGAACACAAACAGCTAGATGGTGGAATTACACCCAAATGTTAATAATTTTATTACATATAAATGGTCTAAACCCTCCATTTGAAGGCAGAGATTGTTCAGATGAATTTTTAAAGGGAAAAAGCAGCTACATGCTATAAATAGGAAGATAAGTTTAAATATGAAGATAGGGCTGGGTGCGGCGGTTCACACTTGTAATCCTAGCACTTTGAGAGGCCAAGGCGAGCAGATTGCTTGGTCCCAGGAGTTTAAGACCAGCTCGGGCAACATGACGAGACTCTGACTCTAATAAAAAAAATTTAAGAAAATAAATATGAAAATAGGTTAAAGGTAAAAGGGTGGAAAAGAATAAATCCTATGAACTCTAAAAGAGTTATATTAATAAACATGTAGATTTCAGAATGGGGAAATTACATGAAATATGGAAGGACATTTCATATTTTAAAATGACAAATGCATCAATAATCTATAATAATACTAAATGTATAAGTGGCATCTAACAACAAAGCCTAAAAATACATAAAGCTGAAACTTACAGACTAAATGAAAAAATAAAAAAATTCAGAATTATAGTCCGAAATTTTGACACGCATCTCTTAGCAATTAGTCAAAATGTATACATAGAGTCAATAAGGATATACAAAAATTTGAACAAAAGTAAAAACCAACTTTTATTAGTTGACACTTACAGGACATTATACTCAACAACGACAGTATACACAAACTTTTCCAGGGCATGTTAAACATTCACCAAGCTAAATTGTAAGCTAAACTCACACATTTAGAAAGATCAAAATCATACCGAGTACATTCTCTCACCACTCAAACACTAACTTAATAGGAAATAAATAGCGCACCTCACCCCCTCAAATCTGGACAGCTCTCAAATGTTTGGAAATTAAGCAAGGCACTTCTAAATAATCCATATATCAAAGTAGACATCACAAAGGATATTATTAAATATTTTCAACAGAATAACATAGAAATTATTATATATCAAAATGTGTTAGAGAAAGCTAAAGCAATATTTAGAAAGGAATTTATTGCTTTAAATGCTTATATTAGAAGACAGTATAGTAAGGAATTTTTAAAGTTCTACTAGCAAACTAGGAAAAGTTACTCAAAGCAAGTGAAAGGGAGGAAATACAAAATAGGAATAGAAATTAATAAAATAGTAAAAAACACAAGAGAGAAAAAATGAGTGAAACGAAAACCTGGTTCTCAGAAAAGATAAGAAAAATTAGTGAACTTCTGATAAACTGCTGGATCAAGAATTAGCAAAAAGGCACTAGTAGGCCAGTCAATATATTTGAGTAAGTTCTGTAGATTAAGAATATTATTCAATATTAATTTTCTAATTTTGATAATTGTATTAGGTTTAAGATGTTAATATTTTGGGAAGTTGGATTAAAGGTATAAAGAAACTTTGTACTATTTTTGGCAACATATTCGTAAACCTGAAATTATTTCAAAATTAGAACTTTTTTAAAATAAGAGAAATTTCTAGAATGGGAGAAGAATCTCTGCTCTTTGAAAGACTCTGTTAAGAAATTAAAAAGGCAGGCACCCAATCAGGAGGGAATATTTGCAATACATACATCTGACAAAGACTTATATTAAGAATATAGAAAGAATTCTTACAATTTAATCAGAAGAAGACCTACGTACCAACTAAAAATGGAAGGAAGGAAGCAGGAAGTGAAGAAGAGAGGGGAGAGGGAGGAAGAAAATCACACAGTTATAGTAATTAGAATAGGGTAATATTGGCACAAGAAAAAAATTATGCAAATAGAGTATAACAGAGAGGCCAGAAATAATTCCACATATATACATAAACTTGACAATGACAGAAATTGCATTGAAAAGGAGAGAAAAGATTAGTAGAACAACACACTATTATGTAGTCAAGAAGTTTACTTCTATTCCCACCTCACACCATAAGTAAGTTCCAGGTGGATCAAACACCTAAGTATGCAGGAAAAGAATTTCACAGCTCTTAGAAGAAAATATAGAATAACTTTATGATTTCAATATATTGAAGAATTTTCTAAGACATCAGTCCCTGCACCTTCCTCATACATGTATCATAAAAATTTAAAAATTTGATCACATCAAAATTGTAAATATCCCCCAAAGGACAATAAATAACCTTAAAAGGTAAACCACAGTCATGCAGAAAATATTTGCTCACACATTAAAATCGAGATTTAGTATCCAGATTATTCAGGAAGCCCCAAGAGTCTAGGTGCAGTTTTAAACCTTAATCATTTCAAAGTATAAGTGTTGCTACTTACATCAAATATATGTGAAAAGTTAACTCCTTATATTTTAAAATCTTGATATGTTTCTTATTAAAATTCAATATAAGCATGGCCTTCTGCTACACATCACTCTAGTTGATTTTCAAACTTCATTAAAACTTTCCTCACCTGCTGCTCAATTATAAGAATAATTGCATGTATAATCCTGGCCTCAAGACCCTCCAAAGAATGAAGTTTTGGCCATGCACAGAGGCTCATGCCTGTAATCCCAGCACTTTGGGGACTGAGGTGGGTGGATCACTTGAGGTCAGGAGTTCAAGACCAGTCTGGCCAACATGGTGAAACCCCGTCTCTACTAAAAATACAAAAATGAGCTGAGTGTGACGGTGCTCACCTGTAATCCCAGCTACTCAGGGGCTGAGGCAGGATAATTGCTTGAGCCCAGGAGGTGGAGGTTGCAGTGAGTTGAGATTGCACCACCGCACTCCATCCTGGGTGACAGAGAGAGAGTTCGTCTCAAAAAAAAAAAAAAAAAAAGAATGAGGTTTCAGTGAACACATGACAGAAAGTTTGGACATGACCCCATGCAGAAAAGTTGAGTAGAGTCAGACCAGATGACCTAGGCACAGCAACGGGTCTTCCTTCACTGGCGCATCCTCTGAGAAAATGTCATTCAGAAGCCAGGGCACTCAAGAAATTAACATTAAAAATTTACTTTCCGAAAGCCACAAAGTAAGTGGAAGAGCAATGTAAATAATTATATGATCAAATGTTATTTTTGTAATTTTGTAGCATTTGAAGTTAGAGTCATGAAAGCTTAAAATTTCACTAAGATTTTGGAACACTCTGCATAATGAATGTCTACAAACTTCCCACTAAAATTGCTTATTTTTCTTTTTCTCCACACCGTTCTACCAGTTGTTTCATACATATTTGAGCCACATTGATAGATGTAAATGCATTCATAATCATAATATCTTTTTGGTTTAGTATGTCTTCCAGCAATATTATGTTATCCATCTTTGTTCTTTAGGGGGTGTTAAGGGAAAAAAGGAAGATGTGGGCATTGCATAGGCATCCACTTGTATAAAAAGAAGGGATATGGGAATCTCTGTATCTTCTGCTGAATTTTGCCGTAACCTAAACCTGCTCTAAAAAAATAAAGTCTATTAAAAAAAAACATATATACACACTGCTTGCCAGTCCTTCTAAGGTGGGGAGAAAGACTGCTAGACAATTATGGAGCTCATTCTTCTCATATGCAGGGATTGATGAATAGAAGGCATTAGTATCTGTCAGTTGTCTGCCAAACTGTGTAGCAGAAGAAAACAATGTCCAAGAGAAGAAGTAAAAACCATTGAAAATTGCTTTAATAGCTAAATGGGAAAAATACAAAGATAAAAGAAACCATCACAGATGGTTAAGACGAAGATTTAGTCTTCTGTAAAGAAGCTAGCTACAAAACAGTTTAGGATTTTTAGCTGTAAATTAAACCAATGTTGAGTGTTGACAGGCCCAAGGATTTTGAAATATCCATCAAATAAGTAATGTTCAAATTTCCCCCATTCTTCTACAAGGGGTGTGGCCCAGTCAGGGTTGGGCTTACAGTGGCTTGACATAGAGTTTCTTACCCAAGGCAAATGGGGACATCTAAAGATCTAGGAAAGAAAAGTCTAGGTAGAAATGTCAAGGCCCAACACGTCAAGAGGAATGCCTGAAAAACTACTAAAACCAATTGAGAATAAATAGCCAAACTTGGAAATAGCACTAAAGTCAGACATCGAGCAAGGAATATAGGGTCTTTCTGACCTTTCAGTGAGATGAGAACACATAAAACAAGCTGGGAGCAAGAAGGCAAAGGAAGAATTCTGAGTGATTATCAGGAAAATATGCTGATATTTTTAGCATACAAGTAGAAACTAACATATGCAACGTGGAACACAGAGGTGGGATTGTTGACTTTGATGTTTTTTAAGGATACAATTGAAGAGGTGAATATGGTGCTGTGTTGACTCATAGTGGATGGAGCCTGGGGCAAAAGGAAAAGTTTTTATTTAACATTGGATATTTTGTTCATCATTAATCATATGCATTAATTTGGGTTTTAAAAATATTTCATTAAAACATTAGTATCCTTAGTGAGATTTGTAGCCTCTTACAATTGCTTCCAAGGTGACTGCCTCACTCACTATACCCTAGTCTGACCCTAGTGAATAAACAGAAGCCAGAAGCAGTTTTAAATTTATACTTTCTAATTATGAGGAATTCATAGAGTAGGGGAAAAGCCATGAATGATTATCACCAAATGAAAACATGGCATATGAAAAATACCATGCATAAAGTCTAAACACCACTAAAGCACATATAATTGAGTATATAAGACTTAGCTATAAAATAGTGACTAATTTTAGAATCTCCCTTTCAGGAATGATGCAAAATGTTGTGGTTTGGTCAGCTTCAAAGTAGTCATCTTGAGAGACTATGCCCTAATTCCAAGAAGGAATCTGATTACCTAAAATATTTCTGAAACTTCCTTTTCGAAAATGCCTTCAGAGTTTGCATTCTACCATATAATCATTTATGCTTGGGTAGCACTTTGTTTTGCAAAGCACTTTCATATGCATTATATCTCACAAAGTTACTAAAGTCCAAGTTTGGAGAGACATTGGTGATTATCCTCCATGGTGTTAGCTTCATCTGCTTTTGGACAGGCTTCCTATCTTCCTTAAACAGCACAGAATTTAAAGACCAGAGAGAGGAGTGAAGTCAGGGAGAAGCAGAGCAGAAAGAGAGCCCAGCTCTATTGGTTCTGCTGGACCATCCACTAAGATAGAGTTTTTTCAAATTTTCAACATCACTAACAATTGCCCATTGACCAAATAGCAGAAATAAGGATCAGGATGTGGGATTTCCAAGCTATTGATTCTTTCATCACACTATGTGTTCATAGAAAATCTTTAAAAGTCTTAAACGTCAGAAAATATTTTTCATTTGGGGGTAGCTTGGATTTACATAAAGTATGTTGTTTTTGTTTATTTTGTTTTTGGGTTTTTTTGCGGGGGGAGCTGATTTCAGGGAATGATTGGGTTGTAGAGTTATATAACGCCATTTTTTTCCCTTTTGTTAACATGAATCCTCATTTTATGAATAACTTTGAGTTTTAAAGAGTTGTTCCACCAAAGAAGCTACAAAAATATCTTGAGCACTATCTCCATCATCAGAAAAATGTGCAGCTTTACAAATAAGGGATGCCTGTCATAGAGATATTGCAGTGATAGAGAGTATCAACTCTGGGCCCAGACAGCCTGAGCTAAGATCCGGCTTTCACATCCACTCCTGTGTGTACTCAGCCCATGGTATTGAGCATTTCAAAGCCTTAGTTTTCTTATCTTTAAAATGGAGACAATAATAGCACTTATTTCATGGAACTGTGGGATAAGTAAGTTAGTTAATGTCTGTAATGAGTTTATAATAGCATTTGCATACAATTATCATTACTTAATTAGACTAATAAATTCTATTCCCACAGAGCAGGAAAGAAAAACTTCATTATTTTACAATCACCAATCGGAAGTTTTGAGAAAGTCTGGATGCTAAGTTACCAACTTAAAATGAGTTCGTTCTATTCATATCTTGAGTTAAAACCATAATTTAATAATGCTTAATAAGTTTATTTTATAAATAATATTATGCTTCCTTTAGATTTCTCCTTAAATCTTGCTTTGTGTATATCTTATCAGTAAAATGGTGTGTAAGAGTTATAATAAAGAGTTTACACATTTGATTAATTTTTAATTGAGTGAAAAGAGCTTCTGCTTCTACAAATATAATCTCTGATCTGTATTACTTACAGTGTCCACAACCAATTCCACATAGCCTGCTGGTTGCATGGGAAATAATTGGAAAAGCACCCCTGTAAAGCTTACACTGCATCTCAAATCCATCCAATGTCACGTTGCATATCATCTAGTCATTCTGCTTCTTGACATTCATTTTCTTTCCTGTTTCAATCTTTTTTTTCTTTTCTTTTTCTTTTATTATTTTTTCTTTTTTTCTTTCTTTTTTTTATTATTATTATACTTTAAGTTCTAGGGTACATGTGCATAACGTGCAGGTTTGTTACATATGTATACTTGTATCATGTTGCTGTGCTGCAGCCATCAACTCGTCAGCACCCATCAACTCGTCATTTACATCAGGTATAACTCCCAATGCAATCCCTCCCCTCTCCCTCCTCCCCCCTCCCCATGATAGGCCCTGGTGTGTGATGTTCCCCTTCCCGAGTCCAAGTGATCTCATTGTTCAGTTCCCACCTATGAGTGAGAACATGCGGTGTTTGGTTTTCTGTTCTTGTGATAGTTTGCTAAGAATGATGGTTTCCAGCTGCATCCATGTCCCTACAAAGGACACAAACTCATCCTTTTTTATGGCTGCATAGTATTCCATGGTGTATATGTGCCACATTTTCTTAATCCAGTCTGTCATTGATGGACATTTGGGTTGATTCCAAGTCTTTGCTATTGTGAATAGTGCCGCAATAAACATACGTGTGCATGTGTCTTAGAAACTACCATCAGAGTGAACAGGCAACCTACAGAATGGGAGAAAATTTTTGCAATCTACTCATCTGACAAAGGGCTTATATCCAGAACCTACAAAGAACTCAAACAAATTTACAAGAAAAAAACAAACAGCCCCATCAAAAAGTGGGCAAAGGATATGAACAGACATTTCTCAAAAGAAGACATTCATACAGCCAACAGACACTTGAAAAAATGCTCATCATCACTGGCCATCAGAAAAATGCAAATCAAAACCACAATGAGATACCATCTCACACCAGTTAGAATGGCGATCATTAAAAAGTCAGGAAACAACAGGTGCTGGAGAGGATGTGGAGAAATAGGAACACTTTTACACTGTTGGTGGGATTGTAAACTAGTTCAACCGTTATGGAAAACAGTATGGCAATTCCTCAAGGATCTAGAACTAGATGTACCATATGACCCAGCCATCCCATTACTGGGTATATACCCAAAGGATTATAAATCCTGTTTCAATCTTAACCCATTTTCATTGTCTCATGCTTCCTCATTGTATAGTGTTCTGGAATGGAATGAAGTATTTATTTGCCTGATTTAGGTTAAAGAAAGGAGTGGAAAACTTTCCAATGAAAACTAATCTGATAAAAGAGACTCATCCTGCTCAATATGCAACAATATGTTTGTAAACAAAGCCTAATAGACCTCTGCAAGTTGAACCATTCTTTCATTCATTCATAAAATGATTATTTATTGAGGGCCTGCTATAGGCCAAGGCACCCTCAAGGCACCCCCTTGTTTGAATAATAAATGAAAAAGCAAATAAACATCTAATATGTGAAGCAGTGGCAAGTGCAACAGAGGAAACTAAAGCAAGATAAGTAGAGTGTGATGAGTGGGTGGGTGGTCCAAGAAGGCCCCTCTAGTGAGGTTGCATTTGAGCAAAAACCTGAATGAACTGAAGTGGCACTTCATGGGGTTGCCTAGGGGAAGAACATTACAGTCAGAGGGAACAGCAAGGGCAAAGTCCCAGAGCCACAATGTGCTCCTTGTAGTCTAGTGTGACTGGAGTGGAGAGCAGTGAGGGGTGGTGCGGGCATTTATTTCTGTTTCACTCTCACAGCTATTGAGTCACTGATTTCCTGATTTCTCTAAAACCGATTATGTAGGACCACATAGGGTCTTGAAAGGACTCTAACTTTTACTCCAAGTGAGATGGGAAACCACTGATGGGAAATGGGTAGTAGAACCACAGGATGTCACTGAGCATTTTTAGGGGATCACACTGACTTTCCCATAAAGAATAGGCTGTACAAAGGTAAGAGGAGAATCAGGAGACTTAGTAGGGAGGTGGATGTAATCAATAATCCAGTAATCCAGGTTAAGAAATGTTGGTGTCTTGGGTCAAGATGGTAACTACAGATATGTTTGGATTATGGCTATATTTGGAATTCACTTCCCACCATCATTTCTGGTGCCTTAATTCATGTAGTTCTTTAGTGCAATTTCTAACTTAATACCTATCTGAGCATATAATAATTTTTGTGTATATATTAGTCTACTCCAGACAGAAATTTGTCAAAAAGCAGGGCATCCTCTTATTATCCCCTTGTATTTGTAACTTTCTAGCATACTAAGGGTACCCAATGAATATTTGTGAAGTGAGTGCATGGATATGCATTCTTAGAGATACAAATTAGCATCGTTTTTTTAAAAAGCTTCAAAACCTAAGGGGACCATGTAAACCATGTAAACCAAGAATTACTTGGAAAATATTTCTAAAGAAGTGACCCAACAGTGTGGTGGGAGCAAATCAGAAATAATGGGAAATATTAGAGTTTTTAAATATTTATAGCCAATTTGTATTCTTAAGAGTATTTCATATATTTATATTACTGATCTGCATGAAGTAAACGGATGCTTCCAGTAGCATGTACTTCTACAACTAGTAGTTTCTTGACCAACACATTTTAGTAAAATGACAGTTTTAGTGCTTGTTTTAATGATGATATTGCAAAATAATTATAGTAACCATTATTTATGTGTTTATGAGTATGTGCATTTGTGTATCATGAATGAACCAGAGGAAAGAAGCCCATAATACTGTCCACTAAAGTGGTCCATAGGCCAAACTAGCCAAAATGGAGTTGTAAATTCCATTTTCATATTTGATAAGCCAGTGCCCTATATCTATATTATATATGCAAAAATTTATAAAATAAATCTGCAAGATGTATCTAATAAATCAGACTTGAGATGCTAATTTTTTCAGCTAAATGTAATTTTCCAAGCAATGGTTAAATCTAACTTATCAAAATATCTACACCACAAAATATGACCCTTTTCTAGTGATGGTAACCTTCATTATCATCATTTATTCTAGATCTTTCAGGAATGTGTTGACCATTAAGTCCAAATATTTTTATACGCCACTGTGATCCTTTGAAAATGGATCGTCCTGAGTGAGCACACCAAATAAAGTTTTTTAAAAGAGGAGGGGAGGTAAGTGTTCTAACTGGAGGCATTTGGACATTTATTGTGTTTGAGAATGTAGCCAATGTGGCTACAGAATGTAAACGTTATGCTATAGTCCTGTAGAAAAAGGAATTATTTGGGGGAAGACAACCTTTGTATGCAAATAAAGAAATATGGCTATTGTGTATGAATGTAAAAATACAGGGGAATATGAATAGTCTATAAATGAAACCTGGTTTTATATAGTAACTTTTAGAGATAACTCATGTAACCTATTTTTCTCTGAGCATCAAAGATCTCTCTTAATTAAAACAAAATTGCTCTAAGTTACTCTTTGAACAATGATCCTGTGTTTAAAAAGCCAAGAAGGGGAAAAACAAAAACATCACGACACTGTCGCACCAGGGCTTCAGCACTTTATGACTGACATCATAAAATGTAGATCAGCAATTCATAGGAAAGGAGGACACAAAGTAGATATTAATTAATTGGCTATGAAATAGATGCATTTTTCTATGTAACATGGTAACAGGATAATTGCTGACCTATTTTGGAGTCCATGCAAAACTTAGAGAATTTATGTCAGTAATAGGAATTCTCTAGTTAGATTCCAAACTCTTTCATACACATTCTCTCTCTCTCTCTCTCTCTAATAACCCAAGTAATTAGTTAAAAGTTTTAGAAGACTTTATAGCTGTCATTGTTATTGTTCTAATTAAGCTATATTTTGCCCCCAAAAGCTGTTTCTATCATAAGCACAACCTGAAAAACTGAATGTGGGGTAGAAGTCAGAGTACATTTTTTCATGAAAGATGACTTTAAACAGTAATAACATAAAAATTAAAACACCGTACTCTACCTGGGTGTTAAATTTTATTTGTATCTTGCTCCAAGGGAAATTTCTTTTATAGTAGCACTTAATTATTATGATTTAGACTATGATTTATGAAATTGAGCTTTTGTGAATAAATAATATACATTAATTCTTACCTATTTTGATACTCTGTAACTAGAAGAGTCTAAATATTGTGATTAAGCCCACTGTCAGGACTTTTTCCCTCTCATCACAAACACCTAAATTGGAAAGCTCACATCTAAAGGAAATTATCCCAGAGGTTTTAAATACATTCCTATTTATAACATTGAGAGAACTATTACAATACGAAGAAGGAAAAGTTTATTTAAAGTAAATTGATGTGACAAAACATAAACATGATTCCTAGGATATTCTGCATATTAATCCACATAATCCACTTGAACTAAGATGTTATTCACACTTTCGATGAGCTAAGTTCTTATTCGCTGTCTGCACGCCAATAACAGTTAAATCCTATTGCCAGCATCTTTTGCACCATATACAGGCACTCGTCTTTTTCTTTAAATATTTTTGGTTTTTTGTGTTATCTTCTCAAGGTGTCCATCTACCTCTGAACTTGATGAATATATGAAGACTTCCCATGACCATAAAACTATTTTCTCTTTCATATGACTGCCCAGATCATAAGTTTACCTTGTATTTTTTAGCTGGTCCAGAGCTGAGGCACTTGCCTTAGGATGCTGAGTTTGTAGAATATTAGGTACCAGCCACAGTCATCTCTGTCCATATGCAGCTGCCACACATGTGATCATTTGTTCCCACAGTGCTCCATGAACCATCTTTTCTACACTGTTTCATTGTGTTGGACAGAAAAACTTGTAAAACATTAAATGGGTGGACACTCATTTATATGAAACATGATTACATTTTGAGGATAAAATATCCCTAAACATCACTGTAGTACTGAATATCAGCAAACCTTTTAACTGGCAGAAAACTGTCTTTTCCCTTTCCTTCTCAATTTACTCCTAGCCATGAAGATGCCACATTTTAATTCTGCTGCATTCTGTCTCTTGGCATAATCCCATTTATTGCCATTTATATCATTCCTACTGTAGCAACTCTCCACCAAACATATTCCATACTTACAATTTCCCCTACTGTTTCTTAGCAAAACTCCCTTGTCCCAGGTTGTTTGTTCTCTGGGCCACATTCCAAGATAGTCTAGAAGAATTAGCATGTGTTTATAGGATAATATGCACAAATAACACAATTTATGACCGATCCCAACCACAAAGTCACAAATTAACACTTAGCATTATAATTACCCAAAGGATGGGAACTGCCAATGCTGGGAAATTTCAGGTAAACGTGTAGGAAGACAATATTTTGAACAGTGGTTGTGCCTTTCAATGTTCTTCAGGTCATTTGGGTGGTTGCTGATGCATTAGAAGTAACACACGACACTGGACCACAAGCCGATGGTCTAGTTGTCATATAAACAGGTAATCAACATTCTTTGTGCTTCTCAGGTCTCATTTTCCTTTCCAGGTCTTACTCACAACTTACTCAGTTTCCTGCATGGTATTTGAACAACTTAGAGAGAATTGAGTAGTGGTAGCACCCTTCTTCAGAGAGGGTTTCTTCCTGGAAACAGAACTGGAAGAAGCAGATGGTCAAAGGTCACACTGGATCAGCTACAATGATGGACACCAAGGAAGAGTCGCAATGGGTACTGTTGTGTCCATGCTGGGCATTACCTGTGTTGCAGCCACACAGACCTGATTTAGGCTGCCTTTGCCAGTAGCAAGTACTAAACACCATTATTGTTTTGATGAAAAGGGCCCTGTGGATTGTTTTTGGTCTACATGTTAACAAAGAAAAGACAGCCAGGTTATTTCCTGAAAACAGCAAGAAAGACATTTTTCCCTTGAAAATGTGCAAGATACGTCTCTGCTGGAAACACACTCATGCACACACACACACACACACACACACACAAATGAAAAAATCCTTTCATCCAGAATCTGTGGTTTGCTTTCTTTTATTCCTTAGTATACATGAGTATGTGAAAACACACAACACTCAGACATGCAGCCTGATCAAGTGATAATCTCTTATAATGTGCTTCTATTTAAAGCAACAAACAGATGGAGGGTTTATGAGCGAGGCTGGTAAAAGTAAAAGCAAATGATCGCAATAGTTGTACTTTTAATAGGATTCCCCACAATCCAAGACATTATTCCCTAAGGAACAAATTGTTCTTTAAAATTATGTTACTTAGGAAAGAGACAGTCGTCCTGACACTGCTGAGGCAACAGAGAGTTGCAGGACAGCCTTGTATTGCCGAGGTCTCTCCACTCAGGTCAGCGTCCTAGGGGAGGGAAGACAGGGATGTCAGGCACCACAATCCCCAAAGAACAAGCTCAGTGGAATAGGATAAAAGGAAGAAAGACCAAAGGGTAAAGGAGGTACAAAACATGTCTGGTCCCTGATTGAATTTATTACTTTCTACTTCTTGACTTTGAAAAACAAGGCTTGGGAAATTCCTACAGATTTAAGATAAACATGCAGCATGGCTTCTACCTCTGCCAATTCAGACCAAAATCTAGCTCTAGCACAGAGAAATCTGGTTAACACACAGTGGAACTGTGAGCAACCCAGCACTTCATTATCATTATCCCTCCCTAAGAAAAACAAAGCTCACTGCAATTCTATCAATAAGATGAATATACCTTAGTGATGGCCTTTAGGTAATTTATAATTAAAGCTAATCTTAATTAAAGTTATTACACCGTTCTGGAAGAAAATAAACAACCCAAAGAGAGGGAAACAATGTGGCCAATAACTCACTCCAAAAATATGTTTTGCCTCCAAAGCTCACATTGAGGGAGACATTCCTGCGCATGATACAAATGGTTCTGACATTAAAAAAAGTAAACAAGTAAGAAAAATAAAGATGGAAAAATTCTGTGGTCAGTTCACAAGTGCTTTTTTATTGTTTGAGGCAGGGTTAAAGCCTTTTATAAAGACAAGGATATATGTGCGGCTAGATTGGATATGACATCGGACTCGTCTAGCTGCCCTTGCACAGAACTCTGGCTGCCCATATTATGCCAGGGAGAAAGCATGTGTTGATGCTTCTAAACAACGATCCAGGGTGGGACCAAATGCAGATAATGTAAAGCATTTTTCCAGTGCTGTTTTGTAGATCAAACAGAGAAAAGGTACTCAACTCCAGTTACTAATGGATTTGAGAGATAAAGGCAAACATTCAACATTCTCCAATTATTCATGGTTTTGAGGATTTTTATGTTAACTTGTCTGAAGAACTGATTAACAAGGGTTGCATAATCTCTAACAGGGACTCCTGCCAGCCTCAATACATATCATTCAAGGCCTGTGTTGACTCAGTGGGCCAGAGGCTATGTAAACGGGCTAGAGCTGAGAAAGTAGGTTCTCCTTGGGCACCTTAGGGATTCTGAGTCCCCGTAGTTTTACAATAGCAGCTCCTAGTCCCCAGTATCTATAACTTGGAGGGATTCTCTTTCAGGTTTTGCTGTCATCCAACTGACCTAATACTGGGAGGACAATGAACACTTGGTCTAAAAAGAAGAAGCAGAAAAATAAACACTATTGTGTCAAGAACAATCAGCCTTTTGAATATCTTCTAGAGTGATCTGACTGGTGTACCAGCAAGTTAGATAAACTTAGAGTCACCCAACTAGCAATGATCACACTTACGTTCCTTGTGACATTAGTGCTAGGGCACAGCCAAGCATACAGGAAGCACCGTCTCACAACCTATGGATTTGATTTCTGAGAAGTCGTGACAAAAGTGAAATCCAAAAGGTTTGTGCCTTCTATAAAAACTCTTTGGTCTGGTGGGTGTTTTTGACAGTCTTAATTTTGTTTTTTAACCTCCTGACCCATCACTCTATCTTTCATCACCTCACTACCTTTAAATAGCACCCAAAGGAGCAAGCCAGCCCCACGCACAAGTATGGCCCCAGGCATCACTGGAAGTGTATACGGTTAAAAATAAATTAATGAATAAGAGTCCCTGGTGCAACCAAACCCTCGTGCTGAGAAAGATGTCTTACTGCCTTACACTGCATCATATTCAGGGCAAGAAGTGGATTTAGAGTTGAATGAAACAAGATAAAAGTCCATGCTTTTGTAGTCAGGGATTTAGGGAAAGCTATTTACTCCAATAAAGGGATTGTAGCAACATGAAGCCAGCCATAAATGTATGACCTGGCTGGGAAGTTATACCTTCTTCTCTGAAAAACTGCAAACTGAAATGCATCACCTGTCATAAAAATGATGCTAAAGGAATGTGGAGGGGAAGAGATGGGAGCTATGTATATGCAGAATACAGGAGGTGAAGATTTAAAGGAAGTGAGGGAGAGTGGCCTTCCCCTAAACTGTGACTTTTTCACTAAAAATAAGCCCGCAGCACGATGATATCAGAGGCATTTCAGCTCAATAGGTGAGCTGAAGACAGTCTTTCTCACTTGACTGCAGCCACTGAGCATGCCCAGGGAGGCCCCAGGTGTGACCTCTGCTCCCCTGTGAGCAGTGGCAGGACCAGGCAATCTATCACAGTGCTCATGCCGTCAGCCCCGTTGCTTCGCCACCGCTGTCTGTCACCCTGGTGGATGAGACCTGCTTAAGGGCAATCATGTCAATCTCTATGTGACCACTCAGTCTAAGGCAGAAGGATCATCTTGACAGGCCTGGCAAAGTCAGCAGAAGGTTCCAAAAGCTGAAGTCATAGCTTTTCCCAAAGAGAGGCGACGTGGGCTATTGTTTTTTCTTTAGCATTGTCTTTATTTTTGATTTCCCTTTTGATTTTATTTTCATGAAATGGATGAAGGTATACAGAACTTGGTTTCAGAGCTGGTCATCTCGGATAAACCTGTTGCCCTCCGAGTTTTTTCCGTAGTAAATGTAGCGACACTTCCCCAGGACACCTGTGAATAAAAAGACACATATCATTACAGGTGGCACAATTAGCATAGCAGGGAAGCCACAGGCACTGAAAAACAGACATGCAAGACAATCACAGATCCAACGGGCAGCAGAAAGTGGATGAAGCCCCAGAAAGGAAGAACTCTATCTTTTTGTCCTCACAGAGAAGGAGGTTCTGTCGACCTTAGAGTTGACATTGAAATAAAATGTCACTACAAATACAGGTTCCTAGGAATATCACTTTCTGCATGACTTCTCTTCCACATGTTAGGTACTTCTCTAATTTGGCCAATTACTCCCCAGAATATAGCCTCTCCTCACTCCAGTTTCCCTTAGTAGAGTTTCTAAGAATGGAAAATTAAGAGTTTAAAGATGAACCCAGCCCAAGCAAAAGACAGAACAATCTTCCCAGAATGTGACTATTTTGATACCCTTTATCATGAAGCAATATTGTTAACTTCTAGAGAGAATATTCCAAATCCTGGCAGGCACCAGGCATTGAGCACATATGGGATGATTAAGGAAGAGAGGCAGTGTTGACAAAATACCACATGGACGGCCGGGCGCGGTGGCTCACGCCTGTAATCCCAGCACTTTGGGAGGCCGAGGCAGGTGGATCACAAGGTCAGGAGATCGAGACCACCATGGTTAACACGATGAAACCCCTTCTCTACTAAAAAAAAAAAAAAAAAATTAGCCAGGTGTGGTGGCGGGTGCCTGTAGTCCCAGCTACTTGGGATGCTGAGGCAGGAGAATGGTGTGAACCCGGGAGGCAGAGCTTGCAGTGAGCCAAGATTGCACGACTGCACTCCAGCCTGGGTGACAGAGCCAGATGCCATCAAAACAAAAACAAACAAACAAACCAAAAAAACTCCACATGGACAGGAACAGAGCCTCCAACATTAAATGGCTTCTTACAGGCATCCTGAACTCTCTTTCTCCGGTCAGAAAGCATTTGATTTCCATTTTCAGTTTTACTTTAAGTAACTCTGTGGCTCCACATAAGGCTCTCCTCTCATTCAAGGAGACTGTAGGAGACTTAACAATGAAAAATGCCCCTACAGTAGGGTTGAACTTTTTTAGTCAACTCATTATTTATTCTAAATACCCATAAGAAATCACCTCCATAGTTATTATGAAAGCTCTGTAGGATTATTAAGGAAAAATCTGTTTTGTTTTCGCCACCTGCGTTTTTATTTTCTTTTATTTTTAGAAAAACCTATTTTAAATTCAGTTAGACGGAGTTGTCTTAGAAGTAATTGGACTTGAGTCTCTGAACTAACTGTACACAACTTGAAAAAAAGAAAGGAAATGTCCATAAGACATTCATTTAAGAGCCACAAATCTGCTTGTGAAAATAGCTACCTAGGGACATGATTATTTTTATTTCCATCAGTGTAATAGTGTGAAACCAATAAGCTCATTTATTTTTTTAATTTGTGATAAATTAGCACTTGAAATTAACCAGGTTCTTCACATCAGAAGTTCTAAGTAGTAAATATGTTTGCAACTGTAAAAGAGATGTTTCTCCACTACAAAACTTCAAACCTTATTCTTACATAAGGATCAAAATGACTTTTAGAAACGTTTAAGGACAAAGCAGATGCTCCCTGGTTTGGATGACTTGGAAGAAAGCTAGAAATTGCTAGGGTCAAAGAGTCTCTCAGAGTTGGCAATGGAGAGAGGGTGACATTGTTCCATGGCCTCAAAGCTGGCCTTGGGCTCACTCTCATTAGTTTTATTTCCTGCCATGTTCCCACGAGCAGGTTTACTGTGGATCATTCTTCCTCCGTGGTCATGCTTTCTCCTTGGCCCCCAATCCCCAGTTTCTGGTTTTCAGTATGGGTCTGGTGCCTGGAAACTGAGCCTGGATGGAACCTCACTGAGACCCTTCTCGGGACCTAAATTATTCTTTTAGTTGTTGGCATTGGGCTGTTTCCTTTATTGTGCTGAATAATGTAGCCATCAGCATTGTACTAATATTGTCACCCATGCCAGGATCCTGCGGGTCTGTGGGGTTTTCTGGTCAGGCCCTGCTCCAGGAATAGCATCCACTACAGGCCTGGGTGGGAGTGCCTCGGTTCTGCCAGGTATCCACAGAGGGCTTCCTTAAACATAATTGATTCAAATAAACCCTGAAGAATGTGGAAGGATGGGGCCAAAGGATGCTAATTTCTTTCTACAGCACTAGGATAACATGAATTCTAATAAAAAGGAATGGATACGGTCTGTTGGATGTCATAAAGAACACAATCTTTCTCTTAAGCAAAAGGATGAAAGACACACACACACACACACACACACACACACACACACCACCCACTGAGTGCCCTATCTCCAGTAAACTCTCCAGTACATCAGTACATTCAGGGATTCAACTGCTTTTTTTCTTCCCTTGCTCCAGGGTAAACTTCAACTCCAGAGCTCACCTAGATGCAACTTGGACGGCAAGTGCCGCCCTAGAAACAGGCTGGATGCTCCTGGAACGTGGGCTGTGATGTGTTCTGTGCCACATTCCCAAGCCTTCTTTCTGGCTGGCATTGATAAAAGCCCTTTTCAAGGCCTACCCTTTTTCTTTGGGCCTGGAAGTAAGAATGTTTATAGACATCCTGGTGAGAGAAGGCTGTTTGATGAATGCAGGAGACTGTGGCTAGGTGTCAGCGCTTGGAAAATGAGGCAAGGACATGAGGTATTAATATTGTCAATGATCTCTTGACAGGAAAACAGATACCACATTCACTGTCAGATTTAAATAGACATCAAGTGCATTAATGACAAAAGGGCAGACTTCAAACAAAGGGGCTGTGTGGTGAAGAGCGGAGCTAGTCTCTGTGCTGGCAACAGCCTGATCTGAAAAGACACCGTCAGGGTTGTAGACAGGCCCAGGATTGTGTGCGGTGACAGAAAACAGAGATGCTGACAGAGATACCAGCGCCATATTATGCCAAGGATATTCTAACGCTGTCTGCCGCTCTAACGAAAGCTGACATCACTCCCCATCACTCGGGGTCTTCTCTGCCTGCCCCTGCAGAACATCTCTCCCCAGACATCATTACAAAACTCACTGTGGCTGCGAAGGTCCTGGCAGTTCTGTTCTGCTGGAGCGGTGGGGACAAGGGGCCTAAGGATAACCTCAGTCAATCTAAATTTGGAATTTGCAGGGGGAGCACGCCCGACCCCACTGATATCTTGGCTACTTGAGATGATCAGAAGGCCATTGTGTGAGGAGCTGTCACCTTGAATAAACTCCCGGAACGGATGGCACTCAGTCTGTGGGCTGCTCCAGGAAGGCGTGGGGATGGCCTGGCAGTTGAAAATGAGATCCAGCTGCCGGGACTCGCCTGGGCAGAAAGGTGCTCTGGCTAGTGATGGTAAGAATCGGCTGAAATTGTCAAACTCAAACCATCTCTGGTGGCTGAAATTAAGCGAGCATTGCCTCTGTGCGTCTCCTCCCAGATCTCAGAGTCGGGATGTGATTACCCCCAATATGTGACTTTTGTGTTCAAAAATAAATAAATAAAATTAGCCAGGAAAAGCAAACATGCACAGAACAGCACAGTCCCATGTGTGGCCACAGGCCTTTATTTATCATGAAGGTTATTTGTAAAATATGAGGCTCTGCTGGTAAATTAAGTGAGGTGGCATTGTGTTTCTCTCTCCCTCGTCCGCCCCACGGCCCTTCTTCTCCCGCCATGGCAACTGCCATAAACTGTGAAAATTACAGAGGGAACAGTTTGCTTGCAAAGAACATTTTGATGGGGAGGCACTCCGAGGCTGGAATTTGGGAACCCGCTGGTTTGTGACTCAAGTAGGCAATGGTTTCTCTGAACATCTGCAACGTATTCATTTGTTTGTATCTCCTCAAACTACAACGTCTTGGGACTGGAGGGGGAACAACGCATTTAATGGCATATGCAGTGTTTTTAATTAAAAGATCTGGCTTTGGCCATATTAAGTAAAGCAGGCTTGCCCTGTGTCAGGCTGACGTGCAGCTGTCTGTGTGGGGTTTCTTTTCCAGAGACCCTGAAAAATGACAGGGCACTGTCCCCCGGGGGATTCTTTTCCTGCCAAATGAGACTCCTAATTTTTCTTAAGTAGCCAGCTTTCCCATCACCATAAGCTGTTAAAGCTATAATTATGAAAAAAATTTATCAGGAAGAATCTGTTTTAAAGAGGCCCTTTATCTTTTCCATGTTTTCCCCCTCTGGAATGGATGTCCTAATTATGCAGATTAAGTTATAACCTTGGGGCTGCCTGAGTGGGTGGGACTCAGCCTCCTTTCTTGGATGTAAGGCTGGGACTGCAGGGTCAGTAGCAGTGATTTTGCTGGGCGGGGGGGCCCTGAGAGTCCAGTCCAGGGAAGGGAATTCTTGCACATCCTTTCATTTCATCCAGCATCCTGGACTCCCTGATTCCTGGACGGCCTCACAATACCAGTTGCAGTTCAATAGTCTATTTAGTAAGGCGAAGTGGGGAAAGACCCGCATTTAGATCCAGCCCTGCCCTAATAGTCATGTGACCATGTACATGTCCCTTTCTCTCCCTGGGCTGGTTTCCCCATTTGCAAAACAAGGACAAGGGGCCAGATAACCTGAGAGGTTCATTTTAGCTCTGAAATAGGTGATTTGGCATTTTCCAATGTTTTCCTTATGAAGATGAGAACACCAGGTCCAATACTGCCTGATGCAGGAGACAAATTCAACAGGTTAGTCAATAAAAAAATTGATTTAGACTAAGTCAGCCCTTGAAACCCATCCAGCCTGTATCCCTAAAGCATAACCTGGATAGAAGGGGGCCTCTAGAGGACCCCAAAATCCCCGAGGAAAGGGTTTTCATTAACTTTCCTGCAACCTGTATTTCATACTCACAGCTAGAAGTGCTGACCACTAACTAGGCTGTGTCCCATTGGCTTTGGCATAAGCCCAACACTCATAACTCCGTATTCAACAGAACTAAAGCCTAGCCATCAAAGCAAGTGGTCTGTCACTAATATTTTAGTGGTGAAAAAAAAAAGAATCTGCATGTAAATTACAAAAATGCAATTGATACTAGAGTGTAGGTTGAACCAATACATTTATATTTGTAAAATAGAATAATTATCACTGTTGTTAGTTTTGGTAGTCATCACTTTAGGGATCGTTATTTTAAATGCTATTTCATATGAGTTTATAAATGTAGCTATGGAATCACAAACATATCTCAATCCCATTGTGATATGAGGAGGTTATAATTAGCACTAGGATGGAGGTAGGGGATGAACGGTTCCCCCATAGAACTTCTGTTCTGTAACCTATATGGAAAGGAAGGAACTAGATACCTCATGACCCCTGCAAAAGGTGATAACAATGTTGTGAAGAGGTGGATGGGCCCAGTGACAGAGAGGAAAAGGTGATCAGGAGCATCCTGGTCCACCGCAGAAGGCTCTAGAACAATGTTTCCATGGGACTCTATACTTGTCCATAAATGTGTCATCCCCTACAATATTCTCCCTCCTCCCCAATTTCTAACACCCGGTACCTTAAACCATACAGAAGCATCTTGTTTACCATGGAGCTACATCCCAATAAACCTATTGTAAGTTGAAATTATTGTAAACCAAAAATTCATCATTACTTGAAACTATCTGAAGTTGTAAGCCCTTCGACTTACAATGGGGTTACAGCTTCTATCAAATGTGTATGACTTTGTAAAATTAAACAATTATAGGTTGAACCTTTGTAAGTTGGAGAGCATCTGCACTTGGTACAGAGGAGATGTTCAATAAATATTTGTTGAATAAATGAATACCATTAAAATAATCATGTACATAAAATTTACACAGAATCTACAAAGTAAGGAATGTCAATTGCTGGACACTTATCTTTTAACCTCTGGTATGACTTCAGACATTTGAAACACTGAAAATATATACAGATTAAATATTTGCCTCATTGAAAAAGAAAGAGTAACAGGAGGCAACGGCCTCAGTTCCTAAATCCTGGTGTTGTTTTTACCCCAAACACTTTCTCCCACAAAAACAAAGCAATCACAACATCTAGTTGAAAAGAGAGAAGTGCAGTGAACATTATCATCTGGCCTAAAGAGCTGTAAACATCACACACTGGAAAGGGACATTCCCCAGAAAGCACATTCCTCGGTCTTTGTTAAGTGCGGCCATGAATGCGCGGGGAACTGGAAAGGAATAAACACCCATGTTTTATGATCTTGAGAAGTAGCTGGAGCAATACCCTGAGGTCAGCCCATGTGATGTGCTATCAGCTCTGCTGTGGCTATCACACAGGATTTAGCGGAGCCTGCGAAATGACAGGCTCCCAGCACAACATCCTACTTCAGTGTAAGCTACTTAAATACTAAGACAAAATAAAGAAGAGAGACTTTAAAAGGTATTAGGGGAAGGGATTGTGTGGGAGCAGTTTTTGAGGAAGGAGGACGAAGACCTTTCTCTCCACCCAGTATATTTTCCCTTCATCTGCAGCACATCTGAGATGCCTCGGGTTGGAGATGAAATGAAGAAAGGCTCTCCACCTTACCCAGGGGAGGGTAGAGAAAGCAAAAAAAAAGTGTGAGACTTGCTTCCCAACCCAGCTGAGCATGACTTCAGGCAAGTGTCTCGGTTTATCATCTGCATCTTGGGTGGGAATGGGGTACTGCATTACAACAGTGCATGCCAACCCCCAAACCTCTGTTAGGGCTCTTGCACCATAGGTTGGGGGGGTATTGAACACTGTCCTTTGCTAAATACTGCAGTGACCACTTCAAACCATGCTTCCTGCTTCACCTTCATTGTACAAAAACAACCCCACAAGGGTATTCCTACCCTACTACACTGACCCTGATGTCTTGTATTGGTAGACATTTGAATTCCCCAACTTTGACTCCAGGGATGCTTTGACTTTGGGTTTATAAATACAAACATGTAAACTAGCCTGATAATTTTTCTTTGAAAAAGCGTTAATTATTCACAGCAAACTCCATTTAGCCAATTTAATTCCTTGATCAATTTTTAAGTACAAAAAGCATTTCTATTTTTAACATTTTCATTTCTATTTTATTGAATTTATCTTCAATGGGATCAATCCTTTATCATGTAATTTTTACAGTAAGGTTAAAGTCCTCGATCAGCTTTGGCCAAATATTAAATTTGCTGATTACATCTTCTAAATCTCTTTTAGAGTCATTTATTTTTACAAAGTCCCATTTCCTTGAGTAAAATATTGCAGATCTAAATTGTGACAAGAAGACTTGTGTCTGCTGTTAAACTTTAGTCAACAAACTTTATTGTGTGTAGTTTTAGCTCATTTCAATTTTATTTTGTTTTCATTATTTCTATCAAGGCTAATTCCTCCCCATGTATTTGTGTGGTTTTCAATATATCAACAAGATATAAATCTTTGGTCCATTTTTCATTCATCATAAATTATATTATGTGCAGGATTAGTTGCTGTCATTTTTTTCCCAGGTTGATTATTTCTGCCAGCACTGTTATCATAAAGTAGAGTAAACATTAGTTTTTATTCATTTCTTAGCACAAAGAGTATGAAGGAGAAAGGTGAATACCGAGTGCATGATAGGGTCCAAACTGTGGGGTTCTGATATGTTGTCTTCTACCAAATGCCAGACAAAATATTAGAGTGTGGAGCACCGATTCAAGGGTTAGGATGCACCATACCTGGAAAGAAAGCTAACAAAATGGCCAGGCAACCTATCCTTTTGACAAGAGGGCATTTGACTCCAATGCTCAGACCCATCCAGTGTGGCTTTCCACTGGGAGAGGACAGATTACACAGCCTGCTCAGACAAATGCTGGGCCTTGTCAAGTCTCACCCACGTGTTTGTAGGGAAGGAAAAACAGGAGAAGGAAGTCGGTCAGCAGGGAAGGGATATTCGCAAAATTCGTCGTGAAGGGGATCAGCAGGTAAGGCTGTGGGGCTAGCCTCCCAGACCAGGGAGGCTACACAGGCAGTCACAGAGTGGGCAGGCTTATTGTCGTGTGACAAACCAGAGCCTCTAGAAAACACACCCTGGGCTCCCAGGGCAGCTGAAATGAGGCTTGTCATCTTAGAAGAAGAAGGGAAGGTGGGGAAGGAAAGAGAGGAGAAGAAAATGCAGGACAAGTTCTTCATATAGTCTATTATATAATCTGTCTGTGGAAAATGGAAAAGCTGGCCCAAGTCTGAGAAATAACTGCATCTTTGAGCAGATCCTTGGTGACATTTTCTGCTGTCCCACCTTGGGTCCTGGACCCCACACTCAGGTTATAGGCGCCGTGGCTCTATCCAGACTGGGTGGGCCATTCAGTCCTCTCCACATGAAAGAAACATTAGACTAACAGATTAAAAATTATCTGGCAGCGAATATTTCCATTATGTGAATCCTGGAAAGGAAACAGACAATGTACTTTCGCTTAGATGTCAATGCCTTTTAATTTCCTATTTTTTTGGACTGGGGGTAGTAACGAGTGAGTACAAACTGACAGGAAAGATTCTCAGATTGGAGGATGGGCTCACTAGCCCCTTTATTGGGAGCTCCCTTTTTTGGCTCCTACCTCTATACACATTGTATGTCAATCAAACAGAAACATACCATAAATATGAGAGGTCAAACTCCATGGTAAATATTTCCTTTCTCCAACAACCCCTCTCCTCCCCACCCCCCAAATGAACTGTTAAATCTTCTTAGCAGTCCAAATTTTGTTTTTTAGCATCAGGTTACTTTTTTTTTTTTTTTTTTTTTTTTTGGTCCAAGCAAAGATGAAGCCTGAAACAGTTTTTGTTCTTGACTTCCTAAACAATGAATTGTTTACACTGTCCTACAAGGATTCTCTGTGATTTGCTGTACTGCCTAGTAAGCTTGGATACAGAACGGTAAACTTTTCTTTATAAATATTTCTTTAACTGTATTGGAGGATTCTCAAGCTGAGAAAGAATTTAAAGAACTTCATTTCAGGTAAATTCCTTCATTTTACAGAGCAGAAAAATAAGGTTCCAACTGGCTTTTGGAAGGTGACAGAACCAGACCAGGCACCCATATAACTCTATCTAGCCCAGAAATATCCCTGAATTATAAGACACTGCCTTGGCGACAGGAATATAAATTTTGCTTTTCCGCTTATTTTTCAAATTCATTATTTATTTGTTCAGTCCTGTTCACAGGAACCAGGGGTCTCCAGAGAACATCAAAGATCACCCACATCCTTACTTAGTAGGCTCATTCCTACTTGCTTTTTCTTAGAGAGAAACTTGAACTGCAAGACTAGTTTGGTGTGAGTGTGTTTCTCCTCTCTCCTATGTCTGTATTCTAAGTAGGGCTCAATGGATTTGAGATGGGCTGGATTCCAAAGTGCATGCCGAGATGGGATGCGAAACCGTTCAGATTTGTGAAGTGCCCTTCAGGGCGGCTCCGTGATGGATGTCACATCAACCAGGCTGTCAGTCAAAACGGACAGTGGTCAAGTGCTCTGGCCTCACGTTTCTTTCTCAGTGTTTGCGTGAGGAACTCAGACATCTTTCAGACAGGAAAGAAAAAAGAAAGAAAGGAAAAAGCCACCCCGTCACCACCTCCTCCATTCCCGCCATTATCTCTACATTCATCCTTTCCACCTTCCAGCTGAAGTCGGGAGCATCACCACTAGAGGGCAGCATGAATTTAGGAAAGCAGCCGCTTGCTTTTAAAAAAATAAATAAATAAATGGCGGCAACTATTCAGGGAGAGTCGTTAAAGCCACACTGTGCTTTTGGTCACCAATTATAGGTTCCTGAATGACCGATATGTCATGTTTGGTCAATCTGCGCTGAAGGCTTTCAGGAATAGGGCTATCAGATACTCCTTGCCCCCCGTTTTGGGGTTCTTCTCGCCTCAATTTCAGGGACTGATTTTCTTTACCATCAAGTGTTCTAATTAATCTTCCAGGCTCAGAGATTGGGGATTTTTGCATATCACCTCCACAAATGTAAATAAGCATTCAAAATAATAAACAAAAATTTCCTGCATTTCTTAGCGGGAAAAGTCATTTTTACTATGAAAGTTCAAAAAGATATGCCATCCGATGGCATGGAGCTGCCATCATTTGACAGACAAAAAAGTAAAAAACATAAAAATAAATAAACATGAAAAATGGATCAATACACACAAAGTTATCTTCTTTTAATGCTCCCCCTTCCTGCAAATCCACCCAGCCACTGCCTTCCTTCTTGGGATACCTGGTCCCAGTGTCATCAAAAAAGAGAGGCAGAAGCTACTCAAATAAAAATATGACAATAATTCCAGCTGCTGTTTGATCCTCATCTGATCCCCATCATTGGTCTCTGGTACATGGGTCAAGTAACTATTTTCATGCCTGGAACAACGAATGATCACCTCCCTTTAGGAGAAAGAGGTATTTGTGGGCTTCTAGAGATTTCAAACACATCATTATTTTAAAAAAAAAAAAAACACACACACACACAAAAAAAACCCAAAAAACAGCAATAAAGGTATAACATTCTAGGGAATGGCATTTTAAATTAGAATTTTATAGGATAAAAATACATGAGTGGATTCAATCAGGGAAGGAGTAAACACAAACTGGAGTTACTGGCCTTCAAAGCAGGGGAAACCAGAGCTGGGTCCAGGTGTTATTCTCCATTTCAGCCGAGAGGCCTCTCAAGTGGTCAGTGAGGCAAGTATAAAATGGCCCTCACACATCTTCTTAACTTTCCTAATATAACAGTCACGTGACTAGCCACTAGGGGAATGTTGGGTCCTTGTTAATTAAATTATCTCATTAACTCATGGTTAGCTAAAAACCTTTTTGAATTTTCACGCATAAGACACTAAAACCAAAGTCAATTTCACTGTCTTACTAGGTAATCAGTGACCACAACTGAATATTTCTTTGAGTGCCTTTAATGAGGATAGTACAGTTAGGAGTTTAGCTGGGGTGAGAAGGCTGCGGATTGAACATTTCTCAAGATCTTAGGATCTCCTGCTTATATGAGCTCCAAAAAATGGAAAACGACAGCTTTTCACCCATGCATCGTAAAGCTATGGCATAGTAGGTATGCAGTACATTTTTTTAAAATTGTGGAATAGATGAAAAGATCTCAGCATACTTATTCTGAACCCCAGCATTTATTATACATCCCTGAACAGTTATAGGTAGAAATGTGTGGGTTAGCCCTGGGACAGTGATTCTATGACTTGCCCATGCGTCAGAATCACTGAGAAGGCCTGTTAAAACACAGTTTGCCAAGCCCAATTCACCGGAGTTTCTGATTCCGTGGATCTGAGTCGGGGCCAAGAGTATGCATTTTTGTGAGTTCCCAGGTGATGCCGATCCTGAGGGACCATCTTTAAGAAACACTGTTTTAGGACAACCTAAAGAGGGGCCCTTATTTCTTTTTAAAAAGTAAAACTCATGACATTAGTTTTTATTCTTGTAAAATCAAGACTACCTAAAACCAGAGATTTAAAAAAATCTGGTTAACTGAGGGTTCTAATGTCTTGAGTTTTGGTAAATGGAGGTTTTATTTTATCCCCAATAGCAGTCTGAAAACTAATGGTACCTAAATAATAATAATAATAAAAGGTTGTTCCAGCTCTTTAAAAGAAAAACCATAAACATTCAAATTTTAGTGATGTGCAATTACATTAACAGGAAAAAAGAAGAAAACAGTTTCTTTGGATAAGTAGAATAGATCTGAACCATCATTTATGAAGTATAACCAAAAAATAACTTGCAGGAAAAATTTCACATAAAGTCTTTAGACTCCCCCAAAACTGACAGAATCTTGTATGAAGAAATCTGAGCAGTGGGGGTCCTCCTGCAGAGTCTGAATGGGAATTTTGGCTTTGCTCTCAAGCAGAAATTTGCTTTTGGGTTTTAGATCTGTTCCTATTAGAGAGCTTACATCAAAAGCAGGGAACATCCGCAGTTCTGTCTGGTTCTGCAGGCTGAAATTTCTTGAGAGTCATTGAAAATAAAGACAAGTTGCTTTCTTGTTTTCCTAATTCTTTAAGCTCAAAAAAAAAAAAAAATCCTTTCAAATAAAATTAAGCAAAACCCTGTAACAACTGGGTTTGTCATAATTCAAACCCTGCAAGGATTGGGGAAAAGGCCTTCCTTACTTGGGCCCATTGGTCCAGACTCCGCCTACCCTTCATTAGAACCCAAACAAACTCTTCCTGTACTGATATTACCATAATCTTTCCTAATTCCAGCACATCCTAAATTGCTTTCTCTGAAAAGAAAACAAAGGGAAGCTGATGATATATAATCTAACCGAAAGAAGTTTGCTTTACAAAAAATGAGTCTGTTGTTGCAGAAAGCACAGCACAATTCTTGGACACTAGCTCATCCCAGTGCCAAATGGTAAAATATGTTCATAATTTCCCAATCTTCAACTCCCCACCCTCTAACCTGCTTTGAGAAAAAATTGTGTGTATGTGTGTGTGTGTGTGCATGTATATGTGTATGTATATGTTAGTGCAAGAAACTGTAGGTTAAGGAAGAATTAATAGTAGAAAGCAGGTTATAAGAGTTATATGAACCTCTGTACCTTTTTTTCTGCCCAAGATAAAGACAAGGAAAATAGTAGAAGAGCATGTTATAAGGGCTTTCATTAGGGTCAGGCTCATTAAAACTTAATCAAGGCACCAGAGTCTCTCCAGCAATATTAAGATGGGTGTGTTTTTTGCGTATCAATAGAATGCCCCAGTCAGAGAGACACTGCTGACAGTGGGTGGTACCAGGTGTTATCTGTCCCTAGAATGTACTACTTGGATGACTTGGGATATTACCCCTTTTATTTGGCTGGCTTGAATTTGTCAGGATTCACCCTGTGGTAAGTTAACATGCTTCCATATTGGGGGGAAAAAAAAAAACTGCCTATGGGCCAATGTGAGCCTCGCACCTAATAGAATACATCTGGCTCCGACAGTTTGATGCCCAGCTCTAAGCTACATTCGGCAACACAAATTAACAGCGTAGACATTGCCCACGCTGAGCAGGAAGTAATAACCTGCTACCTGCTACTTGGCCAAAATCTCATTATAAGCCATTACGGTAATTGAGGGCCAAGACTCTATGGATATTAGACTCCCTGAGCACCAGTGGTGAGTTCAGGAGAAGAAAGACTCATAATGCAGGGGGTGGGGCAGCCTGAGGAGAAACTGTGCTTAGCATCACACAGAGAATTCCATCTACAGGGTGCTCTGTGGTGCAGGGAGAAGCCCACATGTCCTCTCCCCGGGGGCTCAGGACTCCAGGAAGGTGATGTAACTATTGGTAGGCCTCCAGCAATGCTATACAATTGAAATTTTGTTTGAATGAATATTGGGTACAGCCACAGATGAAAGAAGAGGGCAAAGTAAGCCAGAATGTTCCATGAGTAATAAGCATGGAAGCTGGCGAGGGGGTGGCAGGAGAAGCAATCCGTTCTCCCTAGAAGATGAGGCTATCCAGGAGTACTGTGTGTATAAGAGCTTGCATTCTTCCAGAGGGGCAACTTCTTTGCCCATAAAGTCAGGCCACTGAGGCTCTGTGCAGGGTTGGGCAGTTGCGAATGAAGTGGTGTGAGTTGAGAGGAGGGAAACAGGACAGAAGTCCTATCAATCCATCAGTAAACCAACTGATCAATCAACCTGATTTTTGCTACCATGAAGATGGCCCTGGACTCAGAAAAAAATGATGATGGCTTTCAATAAACTTTTCTAAGAAAGTGTCATATAAGGCCAGGGAGAGGAGTAATTGAAAATATAAGAAACTGTCTGCAGAAATCCCTTCTTATCATCACCCTCTATACACACACACACACATGGGCACACCCCAATAACAACTAAATTCTCCAATCATGGGGGCAATCTCATGCAGGGTTTTACCTAATGTATAATAAAAGCTCCTGAGTGCCATGTCTCTTCTGATACCACTGGACTGGTGAACACCTTCCTGAGAATCCCCAAATGACAGTTTCATCCTACGCCAGGTCTCAGTGAAGGGTTCCTTGCTATTGGCATTTTAAAGAATCAATAATTTCAGGAAAATCAGCATGGTGAAGGACATAGAGTGTTCCTGAGCATGGAGACACCTTGTGAGTCTTAAGCACACACCCTGTGCACCCTAAGATAATCTTCCCATCTCAGTCAAGCCACCCTCCTCACTTCCCTTCACCTAGAGGGTTAAGCACAGTCTGGAACCTGGAAAATGGCTGTGGTTGGTACAAGTGAGGCCTTCCCTATAACTAGATCCTTCAGGAAAAAACAAATTAATCAACAGCGAGCTGAAGTGGGTTTAATGATTGCATTCTGCATACAATCAGCTTTTCCCTTTTCAAGGGCCATCAATATGTCAAGGGAAGACATATCTGAAGGATATAGCTCTTAACATCAAGGTTATCTATTCTCCACAAGGCTCCCACTCCTTGCCTGGCTGATACTCCACGCTGCCTGTGTCTAACATTTTCATCAACTCTGCAATCAATCAAGGTAATAATGTTGTGCAAAAAATCAATTAACAACGCAATTAAACTTTCCTTATTATCTCAAAGGGCTGAAATAATACCTAAAGGGAAGATAGACTCACTGAACGCAGACATCCATAATCCAATGTGAAAGTGAATTATGAGGTTAGACAGATGCAGGCATGTGCTGGTGCTGTTATTTTCCAGGGGTTATATCTCATCACGGCAGTGTATCAGTCAGCCCCAATCCCAGACCCTAAAATTCCAAATTACTTTTAAGAAATATATGATGTGCAATATCCATTTCATATTCTCTTTTAAAGATAACCCCCTCCCCTCCAAAAAAAATTGAACGGCCATATTATTCAAAGACAAAATGATCTTTCAACAAGAACATAAAATATAAAAGCTATAATAACATTTACATCTGTATAGCACACATCTCTGTAAATGCAGGTCATCTATTATACATAATCCGCAGCACCTAAAAGCCCAGGATGCGGCATAATATTTAAAACCCAAAGGTGTAAATGTGCAAACTCCTATGGGATGGCTGTGACTTCCTCCAAGGGGAGGCCTCACCCATGCCTGCCTACACACACACACACACATACACACATGTGCACACATGTACATGCATGCATGTACACATGCACACAAATGCATGCAGGAGCATCTGGAACCATGCAAGTGCTACTTATTTAAAAAGAGAATGACTATATTATTTAGCAATTACACTCAACTTGCCCTGAAACACTATCCTTAGGAATTGAGCATTTACGGTACATAAAAAAAAGACGGCTATTAACCTTTTGCAGCAGTAAGGACTGGGAAGTGCTTGGAATTTCACACTGAAATGAGACACAAAGGGGAGGCAGAGGCAGGGGTTCCATGACATTTACAGAGCTCATTTTAAACTACTCTGGACTGGCATGCCATGTTCTGACACCATCAGAAGGAGGCCTAGCGGTAGAAGGGGAAACAGTGAACAGAAGAAGAAGGAGAAATAAATGCCAAAACAAAAGCCTGCAAACAGAATGTGCTAATCTAACATTAGCATTATGTGAACATCTTCTTATCCCTGGAAACAAAACACAATACTGACTTAAAGAATAAATATGAATTCACACAAAAATCATCGGTTCAATTCCCCCTGAACTTATCCTTCTCTTTTTTAAGATGGAGTCTCACTCTGTCGCCCTGGCTGGAGCAGTGGGGCGATCTGAGCTCACTGCAGCCTCCACTTCCTGGGTTCAAGCGATTCTCCTGCCTCGGCCTCCCAAGTAGCTGGGATCACAGGCATGCACCCCCATGCCTGGCTAAGTTTGGTATTTTCAGTAGAGATGAGGTTTCGGCATGTTGGCCAGGAGGCTGGACCTGACCTCCTGACCTCAAGTAACCTACCCAACTCGGCCTCCCAAAATGCTTGGATTACAGGTGTGAGCCACCATTCCTGGCCTCACCCTTCTCTATTGGGCACCAGAGGTTGCCTCCTAGCAGAGTCTGACAATCTCTCACCAGCCTAGGAGATCCCTGGATATACACAGGAGTCAAATGAATGGACCTAGGAACACACAATTCCAAATTTGGGCCACAGACAGTTATCCAAATCAGATTAAGGAATGATTTCCTTCATGGTCAAACATGTTGCTCCATGGGCTCTAGGTCTGGATACTACATGACTCATTTCATCACAGCATGAATTTCCACATATACCACTGGGACTTGTGCAGGTATTGTCGAGCATTTAAAACAAGTAATTTTTTTTGCAAGTTACTCTGTCGTAACAAAGATCCATCTTTCCAAGCCAACTTTCTTCCATTTTCAGCACAACAATGAGGCAAGCCTGAGCCCCAAGCGCAGACTCGAATAAACAGTAAAACAGGACAAATACACAGGCTCATTCTGCAGTTTCTTAGGAAAAATAAAGAGGCAACCCAGGATGTACTCTTTGGTACAAATTTTCAACAGAGAAGTTAGAAAGGTTTAGTGAATCCTGCTATTTCTCTCCTAACCTTAAGGAACATAATTAATATGTTTTCATTTCCAATGACTCTATTGTGTGTGTAGCAACTGGAACTGCCCCTGCTGTGTATTTGATTCCACCGACGATGGGGTGGGTTGGATTTTAAATGATGTGTGAGCACTTCTGTTCTTTCCGTGCTCTGGTTTATGTGTTATTCATGACTCGCATTACAGACATGGCTGATACACAGATGTAAATGTTATTAAATCTTTTGTATTTTAGAGGCTTTGTGAAAGGCTTCTTTGTTTTCAAATAATTCTCTTAACCACCAAAAATAACCAGTAATACATGACAATGTCTTGGGAATTTTTTTCACTGTATTTTCTGATGAAGAGATTTCCCCCCTCTACTGCTATCTTTTATCAAAATAAAAATGTAGAATGAATTGGGAGATGGAAAGTTACATCTTTATTGTGTTGCTCAAGTTCAACTTCACATGTGTGCACTTGTGTGCAGACACTAATGTGTGTTCCATGTTTTGTGTGCATGTGGGTGTTTTGTGAATGTGGGCATGTGGGTGCTTGTGAGTGTACTGTTGTATGTGTCTTCTGTGTGTCTTTATGTAAGTTATGTTATACAATACACACAGTACGTGTTGTGTGTCTACTTTGTGTGTATATCTTGTGTGTGTTATGTGTATACAAGGAATGTGTGTGTGTGTGAACATGTTGACATCATTATGCCAAATCAGAACTCAAAGTCACCCAATTCTTAATTACCTGTCAAAGATGCAGTTGCTTTACTGCATTTTGGTACCTGACGTAATTTTTAATCTGTTTTCACTTTGCTCCATCCTCTTCATGTTTCTCAGGCTTTCAACGGAAATGTGGCAGAGGATAAACCTCTTCATATAGACAGCACTTAATCAGTCTGTGCCTCTCGCTGGCTCACTTTTCTCTATTGATTTTAAATTTAAACAATGCTCTGAGACTGAACAATGCACCTCCACAAATACAGCTGACTTGACTGAAGGAGGTCAGGAAAGATGGAGATGGTATATTTCAATCTTGAGATGAGTGGCCCAGCTGCAAAGCGCTCTAAAAGGAGGGATTGCTCAGGCCCTCTGCCCACCCCCAGGCAAGTGGGGGTGCCTGCTTGATTTCAAAGGTTCCCTCTCGGGATCACAAGAAAGATCACCTCAACTCAGGGTGGGTGTGGTGGACTCAGAGGTCTGCTGTTCCAGTTCCTAGTGCTATTGCCCTGGGAAACCTGTTCCATCTCTCTGGGCCTCAGCTTCTTAGCATGTAGAAAAAAAAAACCCTTGGCGTTATTTCTTTCCTAATGAACATCACCCCTATCATCATCTAGGTAGATTTCCTGTGCTGTGAGTAGCTCACATCGTGGACATCATGATATAAGCCCTTTTTCTTTCTGTCTCCTCTTTCCCTTTCCTTGATTCATCCTCTCTTCTTCCTAGAGTATCTACAAAGCTTGTACTCCCTCTTGCCTTCCTTGGGGTTTCTATCAAAGACAGAATCCAAACACCACTGTCCTTTTTTCTCATCTGACCTTGCAAACCTTTTCTAAGAAGTGGCTAGTCTCTGATATGTTAATACATGTCAGGGTGTTATACCTTTTTTAAAATAGACACTATTATAAAAATAGACTGACTAAATCTCTAATGGAATTTCAGGCAAAATAAGTAAATGGAGAAACACCATATGCCAGGCATAATCATTGCTACTCACTCCCACCTCTAAAAAGAAAGAAAAGGAGAGAGAGAAATTCTTTGTACATTTGAGGAACTAGCAGGCCAGAAAGGGAGATGGTTTGTCAAATAAAAATAACTGTAATAAAAGTTGCCATAATACTTTAATATACAAAATGTTATGCAAACATAGGAAAAAAAATTAGCTCTGCCTCAGGGAGGGAAAAGGTGGGTAGAAGGCATACAAGACATTTTCTCTCAATGCATGCCTTTTTATAGTTGTGCTAAGTCACAAATATTACACAGAGTTGTAACAAGTTAAACAATACAGAAGATGTATTTAAGAATTTAATAATTACTCCTTTCAAGATTTCCATGACTACCTAATATACAGTGATTCCCAGGATATACTGTATATGCGTGTATATAGATATATACATAAATATATATAACTGTATGTAAATATACATATATATGCAAGATATCTTGTTAAGTAAAAACGCAACAAGCAAAAAAAAAATGAATAAACTCAGGTACTTTTTGGTAAGAAAGAAGCAAAAACAAGGTTAAAATAACCATATACATATGTCCATTTATGTTTTCCAAAAAGAATGTGGGAAGGATAAACCAAAGAGTAAGAATGACAATGTGTAGCAGGTGGGTAGAAATAGAGTAAAGGGGATGCGGATGGGACAGAGACTTCTCTGAATATGTCTCTTTTTATCGTTGTAGAGTTTACATGCTGAAAAAATAAAATAAATTGAAAAGGATGGAAAAATGTGAACTCTAAGTCTGAATATAAACAGAAAAAAATGAACCTAATTGTATATTAAATCTGTAGTACAACTATACAAAGAAATTAAAGTAATTTTGTAACACAGTACTTCAACTACATGCCTGAATATATTCTGAGTAACAGAAAACTACAAAGAAATCTTGAGCTTTAACTTAGTAGGCTTATCATTGTTAGTATTATTGCTATTATCCTTCTCAAATTATTTTGTGTATATTGTAGAACAGAGAAAATGTGTAAATATACTGAGGTTGTTAAAAGTCAAGATTTTCAGAGAGAAGAGAAATAAAACTAAGAATAAGGGAAGATGAGGTAGGTAGGCAGAATAACTCCAGATGTCCACACTCGAATCCCTGGAACCTGTGAATATGTTACCTGACATGGAAAGAGAGGCTTTGCAGATGGGGGTATTATCCTGGACTACCTGGGTGGGCTCAATCTAATCACATCACTCCTTAAAAAAGAAGCTTTTAAGACTGTCATCAGAGAGGGAGATGTGATAATGGAAAAGTGGTCAGAGAGGTCAATGTCACTGGCTCTGAAAATGGAGGAAGGGGCCAGGAGCCAAGGGATACGTATGGCTTCCGGAAGCTGGAAAAGGCAAGAAAAAAAATTTTCCCTTGGACTCCCAGAAAGAAGTGCAACCCCACTGACACCTGAATTTTAGCTCAATGAAGACTGAGGTCAGACTTCTGACCTATGGAACAGTAAGATAATTTTGTGTTGTTTTAAGCTACTCAGTTTATCATATTTTGTTATGGCAGCCGTAGAAAGCAAAGTAGCAGAAGAAAGAAAGGATAAGGATAAGAAAAACGTGAGAACAGCTCTGCAAGTTTGAATTGAGGGATCTGTAAGAAATTACGATTAAAATATACACATATGACTGTGTGTGCACACATGCGCTCAAGTTATGCACGTGTGCAGGACATCTAGCATCCACATACTGGTTTACAAAATAACAAGGGCTACTGGAAGAAATGGCTGATTCATGTTGTGGGGCAGGAAATGTGCACAGTGAGCCTAGAACATCTTGCTGTGCCAGAAAGCAGGGAAAGAGCACAGAAGGAAGTTTGAAGAAGCTCTTTTGTGGCCAAATTTGGCACTATTTGAATATCAGAATGAATGATGATCATAATTATTTGATACATTGAATTTTTTAATAAGTATGAGTCCATCATAATATTTAAACAAATATAAATACAAATAAATGCAAAGGAAGAACGAAAACTCTTATTTAAAGAATGACAGCTAATTAACATAGAAGGAGTGACAAAATTAGAAAAATTACCATACGCCAACATAGTAATTCAGGCAAGTATTATCAATGGCTGTTACAACTATTGGATGAAACTTTATTGGGGAAGAAAATATTCACACAGTCTTTAGGTCACTTATTAATTATAAAGGGGAACATAGCCTTTAGAGGGGATCCATCTGGTGGTAACCACGTTAGCCAAATGCTCAATCTTAGTATCACTAAGAAAGGGCAAAAGGATCATTAAATATCACGTGCCTCATAACATGATGTAGTAAATACGCCCAGTATCACCTATGCCTGCCAAAATGTTAAACTTGAATCAAACCATGAGGGAATGTTCAGAAAAATTCAGAATGTGGGATATTCTAAAATGAAATTGACCCAGGCTTTTGATAAAAATGAAATGTCATGAAAAGCAGGAAAGGTGGGAAGTATGCTGTAGATCAATCGTTCTTCAGCTTCGTCAGAATCACCTGGAGGGCCTCTTTCAACAAAGATAGCTGGATTGACCCCCAGAGACCCCAGTGATGTGATACTGCTGGTCTGGGGCCCACCTTTGAGAACCATCGCCCTAGACTGGAAAAGTCTTAAAAGCCTTAACCATTAAATGCAAAGTATAAACTTTGATTAAACACTGGATCAAAACTAAAAGAGTTATAAGAGACACCATTGGAAAAATTGGGGAATTTTTTTACTATGGACTGCATGTAATTAGGTAACAATGTTGAATTAATGTTAATTTTCTTAGGTATGATAATGGTATTATTGTTTCACAGGAAAATGCCCTTATGCATAGGAGACCCATGCCAAAGTATTGAGGGATGAAGTGTGATGGTGTCTGTAATTTATTTAAATGTCTCATTTAAAATGGTATCTATATGCCAGGAGCAGTGACTCATGCCTGTAATCCCAGCACTTTGGGAGGCCAAGGCAGGTGGATCATCTGAGGTCAGGAGTTCAAGACCAACCTGGGCAACATGAAGAAACCCCATCTTTACTAAAAATACAAAATTAGCTGGGCATGGTGGCACATGCCTGTATTTCCAGCTATTCGGGAGGCTGAGACGGGAGAATCGCTTGAACTGGGGAGGCAGAGGTTGCAGTGAGCTGAGAACGTGCCACTGCACTCCAGCCTGGGCGACAAGAATGAAACTTCATCTCAAAAATAAAATAAAATAAAATGAAATGAAATAAAATAAAATAAAATGATATATATAATACACAGGCAGACTCAGAGACATAGAGAAATGGCAAATATGGCCCAATATTAACAGTGAATTGAGGTAGATAATATATGTATGTTTAATGTACTATTCTTCCAACTTTTCTGTAGGTTTGAAAATTTTCACAGTAATAATTTAGGAGGAAAAGGCTTGTTTTTCTTGGCATATGAACTTTTAATGGGAGATTACTGACCCCATGAGTAGTTTTCAAATCTTTATCAATTTTTATGAATCTGTATAATGGCCTTCTCTTCTATTAGAAGAGACCTATTTAAGTGACCTATTTATGTATTATAAGCTAACAATGATTATGATCGTTTTAGGCCAACACATCTGCAAACAGCAATCAGTTGTTTAAAAAATTAGTTAAGAATGAGAAATTATTTGCCCCTCCCCACCTCAATCCCTCACCCTCTGCCTTCCTCTTCTCCCAACCCCCTCAAGAGCATATATTCCACATATATAATCCATCTTTCTTTTATTCCTTTCTTCCCTCCTTCTTTCACAAAAATGCATAAGACTCATGCTTAATTTGCATTACAAAATGCCTGACTTGAAAAGTTATTTTCTGGTCATGGACTCATGCCTTCTTACATGACACAACTATTTACTGAGATTCTACGATGTGCCAGGCAATATCCTGGTAGCTAGGGATACGGCATTGTATCCCTGTGTGAGGATATGTAAGGCTATTGCCTGATACATAGCAAAGTCTTAGGTCACAGACACTATAATCTACTGGTGGAAGGCAGGCAAGGTAAGCAAGTAGACAAAATTTAGAAACAAACAACTACAATAATTTTAGACATAAATATCATGGAGATGGTATAATGGGGTGGACGGATAGAACTAAGAAACAGAATACCTAGATGCTGGTGCTACTAGCTCCTCTGTAGTTCGGGTTTGCAAATTTTGGCAGCTTATATGATTTATGTGAACCCCAGTGTTTATATTTTAAATGGCAATAATAATATCTGCCAATATACCCCCACAAGGTGACAATGAGAAATTTCAGCTTTTGAATGACATGTATTATCATTGCCAAATGATAATATTTTTTGGAATATGCCTTGATACTTTGTCATAATTTTTATAATAATGATCCATCTTATAACTATCCTGTTACTGCATTAATAAGGATTACACAAGCTGCTGTAACAAATAAGTACCAAAATTTCAGTGGACCAACACAATAGAAGTTTACATCTTTCTTACTCAAAACGCCAATGCAGGCAGTTTCCTCCAGGTGTGATTTTTGTGGCTCTGCCTTCTCCAATCAAGTCCTTTCATTTGCATCAGGCCAGTGGAAAGGGAAAGAATGTGGATGAGGCACAGTCATTTCTCAAAAGCGTTGGTCATGAACTGCCACACAGCACTTCCACAAACATTTCATTGGCTAAAACACACTCATGTGGCCATATCTTACACAAGTGTGACACACTCACATGACTTCTCCTAACTGTAAAGGAGAATGAAATGAAGTCTAGCTTTGTTCCCCAAAAGCAGGAGAAAATGTGGATTTTTGTGAGCAAAAAGCAATCTCTGACACTATGATTAATTTTTTTTCACATTCTTCCTTAATATGTAATGATGTAACATGTTAAAGAGAATGGAAAGATTAATTTTACCGTGAGTTGTGGGCCAACTATGTACCAGACACCATATTATGTTAGTGCCTTGACCTGTGGGGCAAAGCACAGGATCTATCACGGTTCCTGGCACATAACACAGTATGTGTTCATAGATCAATGAATGAGCATCCCACTAGATTCCAAGCTTCATGAGAACAAGAAGTCTGATCTGTCTACAGTCTACCGCAGTCACTTAAGAGCCTGGCACTGTGCCCAGCATGTAGTACCCAGTAAATATGTTAAGGATTTATGTTTTGAAACCTAAAATTATAATATATTTTGTTTCTCAAATTGAGCATATACATTATAGGATACTCTTGAAGCAAAACATTGATGACACATTTTGCCATGTTAGAGTAGTTCCAAGCCATCCAGGCTTTACCTAAATACTCTGGAATTACTTAAATAACTGACAATGCCACAGAACAATTATAGCTATATTTTAGTATCAAAACATAATAAGCAAGTAGACAGTGTTTATTCTTAAAATAGAAATCATTAGGTGCCTTTAACTGAAAATTAGAAACAAATGACCCTAACTTCCAACGAGCCTCCGCTAAGTAATTAAAGCAATGAGTTTACAAGCTCCTGAATGATAGCAAGTTGTTCTTAGAGGCCAACATGGGTGTGTAAGAGCAAAAGAAACCAGCAGCAATTTCAACAACAAACATAAATTCAGGTCTTATATGATAAAGATCTAAACACAGTTAACCAAGAAGGGAAAGAAGTGCTCATGAATTTACACAAAGGCATTGCTTTTCATGGTAGAATCAAAGTACAATGAATCCAGTTGAATCTGGATATAGGAATTGAAGTTGGCCTGACATAGTCAACATACTCAAGATAAAATTTAGAATAATCACAATCAATTGGTTTTAGGACAAATTCAATAATATCCTATTTGAAACTAATAGTTACACTTTACAGGTGTTTGTGATTCATTCGCTCCCTCACTCTCACTCTTGCTCTTGCTCTCCATCTACAAGTGGTTATTCTTGCTTTGTTACTGGAATGTCAAATTCAAATTAAGAACCATTTCAAAGGCCGCATTTTCTTTGGATAAGATATTTATTTATTATTACAACTATGAAAATAATTTAAATAAAAATGGGATATAAAACTCTGAGAATCACCAGGAAGCAATAATTTAACATAAAATCCACTGTGTAGCAAGATCGTAGAGGCATGTCATGTTCATCTGAGAAACACACAATTAGAAGAACTGTGATAACTAAAGCAATGTAACTTTTAAATTTACCATTCAGATTTTGGGTTTCCCAATCAAAAGAAAACAATGTATTCCTAAAATAAATGTTCTTACCCTAGGAAAAGTTGAAACGGCTTGTTCCCCCAAACCTCCCATGACAATTCACATGACAAGACTCCTCTTTGCCAGATAAAATTCTCCTTATCGTTCAAGGCCCAAATAAAATGCCATTTCTTCTTAGAAGACTTCCCTGATTTCCCCTTGACAGAATTAATGGTTCCTTGTTTCCTCTTTCTGTGCACTACCCATCACAAAACCATTACACATATCCCACTGCAGCACAGTCAAGCATTTGATTGCTATTACTCCCTCTTAAAAGAAATTTACTTGAACCCAAGGATACTGTCTTCCTCATCTTTGAATCCACAACCTCTATTACAGGTCTTAGAATTCAAAATATGGTTCAAATCTTTGCTGAATGAATGAAGAAAGAAATGTATGAAGGAGTTAACTTTTTCTGTTTACCAAGCAGAAGGCCTAGAAGGTTATGAGAATAATTCATAGTCAAGCGATGAATAACACTTTGGTTATGTGATGGCCACAAAGATTAAAAGTAGAGGTTCGTGCATGTTCTCACTCGTAAGTGGAAGTTGAACAATGAGAACACATGGACACAGGGAGGGGAACATCACACACTGGGGCCTGTCGGGGGGTATGGGGGTAGGGGAGGGATAGCATTAGGAGAAATACCTAATGTAGGTGATGGGTTGATGGGTGCAGCAAACCACCATGGCACGTGTATACCTATGTAACAAACTTCCATGTTCTGCACATGTACCCCAGAACTTAAAGTAGAGGTTTGAAGAAGGTGTAATGTATCTTTTCAAAAAAAGCTTAGGCACTAAAGAAGAAGTGAATAACCTGAAGGACCGTATGTCTATTAAAGAAATTGAATGCAGAGTTCATTATCAGCCCATGAAGATAACTCCAGGCCCAAATGGTTTTAATGACAAATTTAACCAATGACTTAATAAAGAATGACATGGCCATGCTTTCTGTTTTGGGAGTCTATCCATTGCCAAATGAAGATCTCCTCATTGCACCTCTGCTATTAGTGGGCCAAGAGGAAAGTTCAAAAGTCAGGTGTGTGGTAGACACTCTTGATCTTACTGGAAACTAACTCCCATTGGCAAATCAGCCCTTATGCTTGGTCTCAAAGATTTTCTCTTTGGAAACCTATTGGCCCAAGTCTTCTTACCTCTAAGGATCCTCATACTACTGTACAGGAGGTAGCTTCAGAAATTAGTGACCTTTTTCCATGGAAGATGACAAAGCCTCCCAAATAAATGGCAAGTTTTTCTTGCCAAAAGGGCATTTTCTACCCAAAAGGGCTATAGTCTCCCTATCAGAGAAGACCAAGGAAAAGTCAGAGTAGAATTCAGGAGTCTGAAGAGCTCCGTCTGAGGAACATGTTCTTTGCCACATTGCTGGATAATTAAGAGTTTAGAGTAGGTAGAACTGAGCGATTAATTGTAATTTGCAGGCCACCTGCAGCAGAATCTAATTTCTGATCCTAGACATCTACATTTTTAACAGGCTTACTGTGATTCTTAAGCACACTTAAGATTGAGAACAAATGTCATGGAATCAAGTGGCAGATAACTTGGGTATAAATTTCTTTGTCTCTCAATATCTGTACCTGTAAAATGGGGACACTCATAATGTCTCATTCCCCAGATTAAATGAAATTCTGCACATAAGGAGTTCAGAGTTTAGCAGTGACTATTAATAGCATGTAGTGAGCCCTTAATTCCCATTGGCTGCCATAAGACAGACTGGATTAAGAAAATGTGGCACATATACACCATAGAATACTATGCAGCCATAAAAAAGGATGAGTTTGTGTCCTTTGTAGGGACATGGATGCAGCTGGAAACCATCATTCTTAGCAAACTATCACAAGAACAGAAAACCAAACACCGCATGTTCTCACTCATAGGTGGGAACTGAACAATGAGATCACTTGGACTCGGAAAGGGGAACATCACACACCGGGGCCTATCATGGGGAGGGGGTAGGGGGGAGGGATTGCACTGGGAGTTATACCTGATGTAAATGACGAGTTGATGGGTGCTGACGAGTTGATGGGCGCAGCACACCAACATGGCACAAGTATACATATGTAACAAACCTGCACGTTATGCACATGTACCCTAGAACTTAAAGTATAATAATAATAATAAATAAATAAATTTTTAAAACATTACATTTGCATAGCATACTAAGCCTTTCCAAAAGACCTTCACAACTATAAAATCATATTATCCTCACTATACTCATAAAAGGCAGTGAACTTTCAATATGCCTATTTTAAAGGGGAGGAAACAAAAGCACAGGAGGTAACAGAGGCTTGGAATGGCAAATGGGATTCATCACCAAGCACAGGTGATGACAGTGGTTGCATATGGCACTGTACTGAGAAGGTTCTGGAGGCCTCCTTGGTGTCACCGACATGCTAGCCTTTGTTAAAGTCAACCTGCTGTTAAGTGGCAGAGTTGTTATTAAAATCTTAAAGTAAGGCTGGCTACCCAGTATCTATATTACTCTTTCATCTTATACACAGAGCCCCTATGCTGTTGAGCATGGCAGTGCTCATCTTGCCTTTTCTTCCTTCCTGCTACTTGGAACTTGGAAAGAAGAACTAGTGCAACAACAATAATATGGTGACCGGAAATCAAACTTGAGGACGGGAGCCAGTCTGTTGGAAGGTAGAACCAAAATCAAAGAAGCCTGTGTCCCTAGTGATATCATAATAGCTATGGATTGCCTACATCTGAAATTCATGTTATAGGACAGTACTCTCTTAAAGCTACTGGTATTTGGGGCTAGTTGTAGCTGAATAAAATTCTTAACTAACTCACGTAAACCCTTTTTGTTATTATCACTCCCCTTCTCTCTGAAACTATTTTCATAAAGACTATATTGTTGTTTGGGGAGTTATTTTAATTGTTTTCTTATTACATTTAAATGTTCATTGTAAAAAATTAAGGGTAAATTTAAAAAAAAATCATATATAATTCCACTGTCCAGAACTAACTACAGTTAGCATTTGGATGTTTTGCCTTCTGGTCTTTTTTCTGTACATATGTTGTATGGATGTATTCATATATATCCATCTTCATTTATTTTATTACTTAAATATTTGCCTATCATATTAAGTCTAATCTAACCATGATTTGAATACTGTATAACATTGTGTTCTGTGAATGTGGCATAATTTATTTAGCTTTCTTATCTAGTTGGATAATGACTTTTTTTGTGTGTTTGGATGTTACAAACATGACTATAGTGAATATTTTAGTGTATAAAGATCCTGTGTTTATGCATCTTAGATTCTTGTCTTAGAATAGATTCCTAAGTGAATGCATCTAGCCTTAATGCACAAGGCCAAAATGCTTTTCAAAAACATATTAATATGCACCCAATCCACTCCATAGCACCAGGCATTCCTGTTTAATCATCTTTGCTAGTTTAATAAGTGGAAATATTATATCCAAGCATTGCTTTACTTTTTAAGCATTTGGTTATTATCGAGAGTGAACATTGCTCATAGTGTTCATTATTACGTGCTTCTCACTGTGTTTCATGCATTTTTGTATCTCCAACATATATCACACTCCCCGGATTGCAGGAGATGCTCAATATGGCTTCACCAGAAGGATATGGTTATTCTGAGATGACCTAAGAAAAATTGCTTTTGGATACATTACAGATTATATTATAACCCATGGAGTTTTAGAGTTTGAATACTGGCAGTCCATGAATTATTATAATAATTATAGCTAACACTGAGTTTTTTCTATGCATCACACACTGTTCTAAAAACTGTTAAGTAGGTACATCATCTTGTTCAAACATTACAACAACCCTATGAAGTAGATGTGTTAGTGTCTGAACATTAGTAGATGTTCAGAAGCTAAGGCAAAAAGATGTTAAATCAATGAAACAAAGATTAAAAGTGATTCTAGAATGAGTTTTTACTCAGTGGCTCTAATGTGAAATAGAATCTTGTGTTTTAGGAGATATCAAGAGGGGAAAAAAAAATAATGGCCCTGGTCTCCAAAAGTTCAATCTGCAGAGATGTTATATAATTTGCAGGAGATTACACTGGTACTAACTTATAGAGCCAAGATTTGGATCTAGACAGTGAGTCTCAGACACACCTTCTTAAACACTTTGTACAGAATACACAAAAATAGAAGTTGGAACATGGCAGTGCATATTTAATTATCAAAGAGGCAGACCCAACTGTTAAGTGCCCTCAGAAGACAGCACATTCACCATGAGCTGGAACAACTGGGAATGGCCTTCACTATGCAATCATCCTTCACTATAACATCAAAATGGCGGCCAAAGAAACATGGCATTAGAGAGAAGACCTATGATGGAAGTAGACAAATGTAGGTTTAAATCCCAGCTCCACCTCTTCCCGTGTAATGGGAATAAATACTCTTCTGTAACGAGGTGGTTGTAAACATGATATAAGTTGGTGTGCATATTGCACTTAGCAAAGTTTCAAGTCTTTAGTAGGTACACAAAAAATGGAATTTATCTTACATAGCAGACACTATGCATTGGCTCCCTTTTATCCTGCCTTCCTCTACTATAAAAGCATGAAAACTGAAACACTTGACTTTCCAGTCTCCCAATGACATGATCTGGGTAATGAGAAAAAGACAGACATCTTTAGGAAGCTGTCTATCCACAAATGAAAAGCGAATGCCTCATAAAGAAAAGGCATCCCTCTTCATCTTACCTCGGGTGATGGAATGATGCCAGGAGCAGCAGCAACCATTTTGAGACCATGAGGGTAAAATGCAAATGCTGAAAATGTAGTAGGACAGAAAGACAGAAAGGGCCTGGGTGCCTAGTGATATGTTCTTTCAGCCACTATCACTGTCCCGGGCTGCCTACCTCCATTCTCACTTCTGAGTGAGGAAATTAATGCCTACACATTTTGGTCACTATTTGTTAGATTTCTGTTGCTGAACACTTTTCTCATCATTTGCCAGAGTTCCTTGCATTTCCCTAGACCACAGAGTACACATATATGAGCGACATATCTCCCATTATCAAATAGCCAATGTCTACTTTGTAAAGTCAAAGATTTCTTTCTATAGGTAGGACTCAGGACACCAGGTTTAGGTGGCAAATTGTGAATCTAATACTTCTGTTCATTATCAGCCAGTTGGAGAGCTGGCTGGTTATGGTTTAGAATTAAATGTTGTGCTCACTTAATGAGATTTTAATCACCGGGGACAATATGAGTGACAGGAATTTGGGGAGTACTATGTAGCTGATATAGTGACAAACAGGTCAGGATTCAAATTCTGGAATTGCTACATACTAACAGTGACTACAAATAATTAGCTTCAATTCTCTTGACATCAGTTTTTGCCTCTATAAAATGAAGACAATAACTCTTATCTTCTAGAGTTAACAACTAAGATCAGGTATTGTATTATATGTAAAACAACTAACACAGTGACTAGAAATCATAACAACTAACAAAAAAAAATAGCTAGAGTTATACATTACTAAAGACCATAAGAAATAGTAGTCCTCCATTCACTTACCTGCCATTTATAAGAACCTATTATGGGCCACACCCCAGGACTCTAGAAGCAAAGAAGAAAATCAGGTTCTTGCCTCCTATCCCCTACTATGGAGCTTATATTCACATGGCGGAAACACAAAGTGAACAAATAGGTAAAGGACTCAATCCTCTAAGAGGGTAGAAAGAGCTAGGAAGAAAAATAGTTTTTAGGACTTCAGGGGCAGTAATGGGTGGGATGTCATCATGGTTAACAGTGAGCCATGCTTTGGTTTTCATAACAAAAAGTTTCTCCCCATTTTGCTTAAGAGATGATGAAGGACCAATGAACCCATCAGTTTGGTTTACTAATTTAATATCACATAATACTGATTACTTCTGAAACTCAGGCCCATTAGAAACACAAATTCTTGTGATTTAAAAAAATTATTTAACATATAAAAAGGTGCAATTCATATCTTTTGCAAGATCTGAACACTGGATAAGTAAGTATCACAACCCCTGCCCCTTTTTCTCATCCTTCAACCCCACCTCGTTATCTACTGAATAATTTTCTTCCAAGCCCTGCCATTGACTGTGCCCTCAGACGCTGAAGAGCATCTGAGACAATTGGTTGCAGAAGACACATTAAAAACACAATCTCGAGGGGTGGAGCAAAATGGCCGAATAGGAACAGCTCCAGTCTCCAACTCCCAGCGCGAGCGACACAGAAGACCGGTGATTTCTGCATTTTCAACTGAGGTACTGGGTTCATCTCACTGGGGAGTGCTGGACGATCGGTGCTGGTCAGCTGCTGCAGCCCGACCAGCGAGAGCTGAAGCAGGGCGAGGCATCGCCTCACCTGGGAAGCGCAAGGGGGAAGGGAATCCCTTTTCCTAGCCAGGGGAACTGAGACACACAACACCTGGAAAATCGGGTAACTCCCACCCCAATACTGCGCTTTAAGCGAACAGGCACACCTGGAGATAATATCCCACACCTGGCCGGGAGGGTCCCACGCCCACGGAGCCTCCCTCATTGCTAGCACAGCAGTCTGTGATCTACCGGCAAGGCAGCAGCGAGGCTAGGGGAGGGGCGCCCGCCATTGCTGAGGCTTAAGTAGGTAAACAAAGCTGCTGGGAAGCTCGAACTGGGTGGAGCTCACAGCAGCTCAAGGAAACCTGCCTGTCTCTGTAGACTCCACCTCTGGGGACAGGGCATAGTAAACAATAACAAAAGCAGCAGAAACCTCTGCAGACGCAAACGACTCTGTCTGACAGCTTTGAAGAGAGCAGTGGATCTCACAACACGGAGGTTGAGATCTGAGAAGGGACAGACTGCCTGCTCAAGTGGGTCCCTGACCCCTGAGTAGCCTAACTGGGAGACATCCCCCACTAGGGGCAGTCTGACACCCCACACCTCACAGGGTGGAGTACACCCCTGAGAGGAAGCTTCCAAAGCAAGAATCACACAGGTACACTCGCTGTTCAGAAATATTCTATCTTCTGCAGCCTCTGCTGCTGATACACAGGCAAACAGGGTCTGGAGTGGACCTCAAGCAATCTCCAACAGACCTACAGCTGAGGGTCCTGACTGTTAGAAGGAAAACTATCAAACAGGAAGGACACCTACACCAAAACCCCATCAGTACGTCACCATCATCAAAGACCAGAGGCAGATAAAACCACAAAGATGGGGAAAAAGCAGGGCAGAAAAGCTGGAAATTCAAAAAATAAGAGCACATCTCCCCCGGCAAAGGACCGCAGCTCATTGCCAGCAACGGATAAAAGCTGGACGGAGAATGACTTTGACGAGATGAGAGAAGAAAGCTTCAGTCTATCAAATTTCTCAGAGCTAAAGGAGGAATTACGTACCCAGCGCAAAGAAACTAAAAATCTTGAAAAAAAAGTGGAAGAATTGATGGCAGGAGTAATTAATGCAGAGAAGGTCATAAACAAAATGAAAGAGATGAAAACCATGACACGAGAAATACGTGACAAATGCACAAGCTTCAGTAACCGACTCGATCAACTGGAAGAAAGAGTATCAGCGATTGAGGATCAAATGAATGAAATGAAGCGAGAAGAGAAACCAAAAGAAAAAAGAAGAAAAAGAAATGAACAAAGCCTGCAAGAAGTATGGGATTATGTAAAAAGACCAAATCTACGTCTGATTGGGGTGCCTGAAAGTGAGGGGGAAAATGGAACCAAGTTGGAAAACACTCTTCAGGATATCATCCAGGAGAACTTCCCCAACCTAGTAGGGCAGGCCAACATTCAAATCCAGGAAATACAGAGAACGCCACAAAGATACTCCTCGAGAAGAGCAACTCCAAGACACATAATTGCCAGATTCACCAAAGTTGAAATGAAGGAAAAAATCTTAAGGGCAGCCAGAGAGAAAGGTCGGGTTACCCACAAAGGGAAGCCCATCAGACTCACAGCAGATCTCTCGGCAGAAACTCTACAAGCCAGAAGAGAGTGGGGACCAATATTCAACATTCTTAAAGAAAAGAATTTTAAACCCAGAATTTCATATCCAGCCAAACTAAGTTTCATAAGTGAAGGAGAAATAAAATCCTTTACAGATAAGCAAATGCTTAGAGATTTTGTCACCACTAGGCCTGCCTTACAAGAGACCCTGAAGGAAGCACTCAACATGGAAAGGAACAACCAGTACCAGCCATTGCAAAAACAGGCCAAAATGTAAAGACCATCGAGGCTAGGAAGAAACTGCATCAACTAACGAGCAAAATAACCAGTTAATATCATAATGGTAGGATCAAGTTCACACATAACAATATTAACCTTAAATGTAAATGGACTAAATGCTCCAATTAAAAGACACAGACTGGCAAACTGGATAAAGAGTCAAGACCCATCAGTCTGCTGTATTCAGGAGACTCATCTCACATGCAGAGACATACATAGGCTCAAAATAAAGGGATGGAGGAAGATTTACCAAGCAAATGGAGAACAAAGAAAAGCAGGGGTTGCAATCCTAGTCTCTGATAAAACAGACTTTAAACCATCAAAGATCAAAAGAGACAAAGAAGGCCATTACATAATGGTCAAGGGATCAATTCAACAGGAAGAGCTAACTATCCTAAATATATATGCACCCAATACAGGAGCACCCAGATTCATAAAGCAAGTCCTTAGAGACTTACAAAGAGACTTAGACTCCCACACAATAATAATGGGAGACGTCAACACTCCACTGTCAACATTAGACAGATCAACGAGACAGAAAGTTAACAAGGATATCCAGGAATTGAACTCATCTCTGCAGCAAGCAGACCTAAGAGACATCTATAGAACTCTCCACCCCAAATCAACAGAATATACATTCTTCTTAGCACCACATCGTACTTACTCCAAAATTGACCACATAATTGGAAGTAAAGCACTCCTCAGCAAATGTACAAGAACAGAAATTATAACAAACGGTCTCTCAGACCACAGTGCAATCAAACTAGAACTCAGGACTAAGAAACTCAATCAAAACCGCTCAACTACATGGAAACTGAACAACCTGCTCCTGAATGACTACTGGGTACATCACGAAATGAAGGCAGAAATAAAGATGTTCTTTGAAACCAATGAGAACAAAGATACAACATACCAGAATCTCTGGGACACATTTAAAGCAGTGTGTAGAGGGAAATTTATAGCACTAAATGCCCACAAGAGAAAGCAGGAAAGATCTAAAATTGACACTCTAACATCGCAATTAAAAGAACTAGAGAAGCAAGAGCAAACACATTCGAAAGCTGGCAGAAGGCAAGAAATAACTAAGATCAGAGCAGAACTGAAGGAGATAGAGACACAAAAAACCCTCCAAAAAATCAATGAATCCAGGAGTTGGTTTTTTGAAAAGATCAACAAAATTGACAGACCACTAGCAAGACTAATAAAGAAGAAAAGAGAGAAGAATCAAATCAACGCAATTAAAAATGATAAAGGGGATATCACCACCGACCCCACAGAAATACAAACTACCATCAGAGAATACTATAAACACCTCTACGCAAATAAACTGGAAAATCTAGAAGAAATGGATAATTTCCTGGACACTTACACTCTTCCAAGACTAAACCAGGAAGAAGTTGAATCCCTGAATAGACCAATAGCAGGCTCTGAAATTGAGGCAATAATTAATAGCCTACCAACCAAAAAATGTCCAGGACCAGATGGATTCACAGCTGAATTCTACCAGAGGTACAAGGAGGAGTTGGTACCATTCCTTCTGAAACTATTCCAATCAATAGAAAAAGAGGGAATCCTCCCTAACTCATTTTATGAGGCCAACATCATCCTGATACCAAAGCCTGGCAGAGATACAACAAAAAAAGAGAATTTTAGACCAATATCCCTGATGAACATCGATGCAAAAATCCTCAATAAAATACTGGCAAACCGGATTCAGCAACACATCAAAAAGCTTATCCACCATGATCAAGTGGGCTTCATCCCTGGGATGCAAGGCTGGTTCAACATTCGCAAATCAATAAACATAATCCAGCATATAAACAGAACCAAAGACAAGAACCACATGATTATCTCAATAGATGCAGAAAAGGCTTTTGACAAAATTCAACAGCCCTTCATGCTAAAAACGCTCAATAAATTCGGTATTGATGGAACGTACCTCAAAATAATAAGAGCTATTTATGACAAACCCACAGCCAATATCATACTGAATGGGCAAAAACTGGAAAAATTCCCTTTGAAAACTGGCACAAGACAGGGATGCCCTTTCTCACCACTGCTATTCAACATAGTGTTGGAAGTTCTGGCTAGGGCAATCAGGCAAGAGAAAGAATTCAAGGGTATTCAGTTAGGAAAAGAAGAAGTCAAATTGTCCCTGTTTGCAGATGACATGATTGTATATTTAGAAAACCCCATTGTCTCAGCCCAAAATCTCCTTAAGCTGATAAGCAACTTCAGCAAAGTCTCAGGATAGAAAATTAATGTGCAAAAATCACAAGCATTCTTATACACCAGTAACAGACAAACACAGAGCCAAATCATGAATGAACTTCCATTCACAGTTGCTTCAAAGAGAATAAAATACCTAGGAATCCAACTTACAAGGGATGTAAAGGACCTCTTCAAGGAGAACTATAAACCACTGCTCAGTGAAATAAAAGAGAACACAAACAAATGGAAGAACATACCATGCTCATGGATAAGAAGAATCAATATCATGAAAATGGCCATACTGCCCAAGGTAATTTATAGATTCAATGCCATCCCCATCAAGCTACCAATGAGTTTCTTCACAGATTTGGGAAAAACTGCTTTAAAGTTCATATGGAACCAAAAAAGAGCCCGCATCTCCAAGACAATCCTAAGTCAAAAGAACAAAGCTGGAGGCATCACGCTACCTGACTTCAAACTATACTACAAGGCTACAGTAACCAAAACAGCATCGTACTGGTACCAAAACAGAGATATAGACCAATGGAACAGAACAGAGTCCTCAGAAATAATACCACACATCTACAGCCATCTGATCTTTGACAAACCTGAGAGAAACAAGGAATGGGGAAAGGATTCCCTATTTAATAAATGGTGCTGGGAAAATTGGCTAACCATAAGTAGAAAGCTGAAACTGGATCCTTTCCTTACTCCTTATATGAAAATTAATTCAAGATGGATTAGAGACTTAAATGTTAGACCTAATACCATAAAAATCCTAGAGGAAAACCTAGGTAGTACCATTCAGGACATAGGCATGGGCAAAGACTTCATGTCTAAAACACCAAAAGCAACGGCAACAAAAGCCAAAATTGACAAATGGGATCTAATTAAACTAAAGAGCTTCTGCACAGCAAAAGAAACTACCATCAGAGTGAACAGGCAACCTACAGAATGGGAGAAAATTTTTGCAATCTACTCATCTGACAAAGGGCTAATATCCAGAACCTACAAAGAACTCAAACAAATTTACAAGAAAAAAACAAACAACCCCATCAAAAAGTGGGCAAAGGATATGAACAGACACTTCTCAAAAGAAGACATTCATACAGCCAACAGACACATGAAAAAATGCTCATCATCACTGGCCATCAGAGAAATGCAAATCAAAACCACAATGAGATACCATCTCACACCAGTTAGAATGGCGATCATTCAAAAGTCAGGAAACAACAGGTGCTGGAGAGGATGTGGAGAAATAGGAACACTTTTACACTGTTGGTGGGATTGTAAACTAGTTCAACCATTATGGAAAACAGTATGGCGATTCCTCAAGGATCTAGAACTAGATGTACCATATGACCTAGCCATCCCATTACTGGGTATATACCCAAAGGATTATAAATTATGCTGCTATAAAGACACATGCACACGTATGTTTATTGCGGCACTATTCACAATAGCAAAGACTTGGAATCAACCCAAATGTCCATCAGTGACAGATTGGATTAAGAAAATGTGGCACATATACACCATGGAATACTATGCAGCCATAAAAAAGGATGAGTTTGTGTCCTTTGTAGGGACATGGATGCAGCTGGAAACCATCATTCTTAGCAAACTATCGCAAGAACAGAAAACCAAACACCGCATGTTCTCGCTCATAGGTGGGAACAGAACAATGAAATCACTTGGACTCAGGAAGGGGAACATCATACACCGCAGCCTATCATGGGGAGGGGGGAGGGGGGAGGGATTGCCTTGGGAGTTATACCTGATGTAAATGACGAGTTGATCGGTGCTGACGAGTTGATGGGTGCAGCACACCAACATGGCACAAGTATACATATGTAACAAACCTGCACGTTATGCACAGGTACCCTAGAACTTAAAGTATAATAATAATAAATAAATTTAAAAAAAAAACCACAATCTCTTTTGTCTAAAATGTTTTCAATTATTTTTATAAAGTGTGTGTTATTTTCCAAGACCCAATGCTCCACTGACATATTTTGTCTATTTTATTGTGGGAGGAAAAAAAAATGAAAAGCCGAACTATATCTGTATTTTTCTGTTCAGATGAAGCCATTGCTCTCCTGTAGTCTCATCCTGTTTCTGTCCAGCGAGATGGCACTGCCACTGGCAATTTCCTTTCTCTTTTAGCTGTCCTGGTCCTTCCAGACTCACGACCGAGGTACAAAATATTGACTTGAAAAGTAATTAAGATATAAGTATTCCAAAAGAGAACACATGGTTATTCGAAGTCATTGGACACCGTTCAAAAGGAAAGATCTATGGAATACAAGAGCTGAGACCCATCACGCTGTTTCTCCTCCTCTTCTCACATTAAGGAAAAAGACTAATTATAAATCTCCAGCAAATATGACCTGGTAAAGAGTTTTCAAACAAAAGCCTGCACTGGAAAGGATATCTGGCAGATCTGGGTACTTGTTTTCACTAATAACCATTAAAGTTGTTCCTAGTAAACCATTTTACAGCAACATTAGAAATATCAGAGTTTACGTTTTCGTTAATGAATTGCTGCAGAATGTAAGCGCTGCACCACGTCTCCAAACGGCTCCCATCCTCGCTTTGTCTCCATTGTGCTTTTTTTCCCCCTTAACATTTCATTTCCAATGACACGTCAGCCGTCTTTCACCAACCTCAAAGGAAAGTTGAATGCGGGGCTCACAAAGTTAAGCTGACATTTGCTCCCTTCCAATAAAAAATATTTAGTCCATTAAACATAAATACCTGTCATTATGATACATGGACTGGGTGCAAACCTCCCGGTTCCCTCTGATGTTTATTACATCCAAACAACTGCAGTGCCTGCATGTTTTCAACTTTAGTGTATTGATTAAACTTTTAAATGGCTGCCATATAACCCAGGGACAGCGGGAAGATTAATTTGCGTCAATGTTCATCTGTAATTCATTAGCCATTTATTCTTTACAACCACATGGGCTATCAAGAAAATGCAGGCCATTTTTCACTCGGCACAGGCTGAGAACAGATTCTGAAATTTGTGCTGCATACAAATAAGTTCCCTGGGCCTGGCCAGCTAAACTGCTTGGCTTTTCAAAAGTTAAAGTTGGGAAATGGCAGCAGGGAAGGAACATTAAAAACCAGAAATAGGGAAAAACACACATCCTCAGGGTGCTCACGATTTAACTGAGTTTGTCCACCATCTTTTCATCCATGGATTACGGTTTCTTATTTCAGTCGGATTAAAATAACAGAAACTTGTGCCTGAATGAGGACCATAAATAACAAGAGTTGCTTTTTCCCATCCCTCCCTTCCCACCCCCCTTTGTAATATCTCCTAAAATGCTGTTTCTGGCAGAAAACTCCAGCGAGTGGCAGAGAAGTAGAAAAGTGCATAGCCTAGAGGAACTTGGAGCTGTGATCTCAGGGACAGTGGCATTTGAACCAACTCTCCCTCCAACAGTGGAATCTCACCCCGCCTTGAGTTGGGAAGGTGCCCAGCTAAATAGCGGCGTGTTTCCTGAGGGAAGAGGTAAGCCATCTGGCTTCTCCACGTGCCCTCCTGACCCCCTTGGCAGAACACAAAATGCATATTAAAGGCATAAATGGAATAAGCACCCCAGTGAAAGGCCTTTTGACACACAAGCCACTTTGGGGAGGGAAGGAAGGAAGAGTCTGCGTATGCTTAGGTCGGGGCTGGAGGAGAATAAAGCACACGGGGGAAATTTTTCTTCATAAGGATGAATAATTAAAGTGGAGAGCTAAGTGCCCAGGCCTCACTGTAGTTAATAACTGCAATAGTGAGCAGAAAAAAAAAAATCAATGGTCAGGATGACATCTGGGGAAGATGGCTGGCAGGTACCCATTTGCAGGACATGTGAAAGCCAGTGCGCAGCTGTACAAGGCAGCAACTCTTTTTCTCTGGTCTGCAGTGCCCACAAATATCAAAGGCACCAGGCATATTGGTAACCTTTGGTAACAGTGTCCATGAAAGAGCCCACAGAGGAGGCCTTGGGGATGAAGTGGTAAATTACCCATTTATAATATAACTGCTCAGGCAGCTTACAACTAAGGATAAAAGGGAGCCCTCCACAAAGGCATCCATCCATCTGGAGCCATGCTTGTCCCTGCCCAGGAGTTGCCCACACCAGAAATCAGCAGCATATAACTTTTCAGACTCTCAGGGAGAGGTGGCGGGGGATCATCCTAGAAATGCAGCTTGAGGAGTTTTGTTTGGCTTGTGGATGTGATGTGTAAGTTTCAAAAGAAATGCACATGAATTGTAGAAAAATGAGCTGGATGAAACCTCAAGGTCATTAGTTCCAGCCCCCTGCCATGTATAAGATCCATCGACTTTATCTATTTTTCTAGTAACTAGTACACTGGTCTTTGCATCTTGCAAGAGCTCAATGCATATTTGCAGAGTGATTGATTCATTCAACCTATGCACACAGATTCATTCAACCACTCAACAAATATTTATTGACTGTCTATCATATCCCTGGCACCATTCTAGAACTAAGATAAAGTGGGGAACAAGTGTAGCTACAAGTGTAGCTGAAAACGCATGGCAATAGGGTACTTCTATTATAGTTGCCTTTTGCTTTCCTGTGGAGGCAAGGGACTTTCTAGCATCCTAGGACATCAGTTTTAGAGGACTAGGGCTATGTTCTTTGGTCTTCCTATGAGCAATCCCTGAAAATGGTGGTGGTTAAATAGCTTATGTTTTGTGAATTAACTGGATAAGAACTAGGATAAAACAAGTCTGAAATTCAAGAAAAACTCAGTATATACATGTTTATTGAAAATTTCAGTTAACCTTGATTCCAAGCATAAGTTTAACCTCTACAAGTGAGGTTTGGGTAAGGGTTTATTTTTTGGAGCTGAGACTCCACAAATATGCTACTCGCCAAATTTTCTATCATAATTGACCTTGAGTTTGAGGAACAAAAAGGAATTTTGTGGAGGTTTCAATCACTTAAGAAGCAAATACTGAAGACAACTGTGTCTGCCACACTTTTGGGGAGATACTGTGCCGTATAAAGAATAAATATAAATCATTATCTCTAGTCTCATGCAAGGACCTTACAATCTCTTTGGGGAAACAAAATTAATACGTGAGAGCTAACTAATACACAATAACAGAGAATTAGGGGCAAAATGCTTAACATGCTTTTTTCCTCTTAAATAATAATGAAAAAATATTTATATCTGATGTAGTCAAGGCAACTGGAGTACTAGAACTTTCATACATAAAATTAGTGGATGAAAGTCACCTGAAAAAACATTTCAAGAGCCTGAAAATGCTTTTCCCTTCTCTCCCCTAAATTCCAATTCTTGATATTTATTCTAAGGAACTAATTCCCCAAAGAAAGGAAAGCTACACAACAAAGATTTTCTCTGCAGAGCTTTTTATCATAAGGGACAGGTAGTAAAGCAAAGATTATGTAAATAATTATGTATTGACTCTATGGACCATGGGATAGTCATTAAAACGGTAATAATGAATAGAATGGAGCAACAGAGGAAAGCATGAAACTATGCTAACATAGAACATGAAATTGTAAGTTCACTAGAGTTACAACTATGTATTCATATGAAATACTGCAAGGATATAGGGAGTTAATATTATAGAAAATATGTCTCTATTTTTAATCAAATGTTCTACGAGTTTGTTTTCTTGCTTTTATAATTAGAAAAAGTTCTAAAATGTCTAAACTCTGTGGAACATATACTAAAAGAAGCTTCATGATGAAGGAGCTAGAGTTTGGCCTTAAAGAAACAAATTTTAATAAACAGAAAGAAAGAGAAAAAATATCCCTGGCAAAGAATATTCTCAGCAAAGCCTGAGAATTTGAAATGTGCATGGCCTGAAGCAGGAATAATGAAGAGATTTGTCTGGCTAGAGGTGATGAGGCACTTTAGAGAAATAACATCAGATAAATGACACTAGATAATTTTTTAAAACTTTGGTTACATGAGAATGTAATTATTTCCTTTCTACCTTTCCAAACCAACAGGTATATTTCTTACTTTAGATCTCCCTAATTTTATGGGTCAAATGCTATTAGAAAAATATATCAGAGATTGGCCGAGTTTTTGTTTTTAACTTTAGAAAATGATTCTGCATTCCTCTTATTTAACACATTTAAAAAGAATAGTTGACGTCATCTTGAAATAGAAGAGGGTGGATAATGTTTGTAATTTTTTAAAAAGTATCCAACGAAAAGGAGCAAAAAAGAAAAAAAAATCAGAGTGAGTAATAAGAATTATCATGATCTCACAAATAATGCTGCAATAGTTAAACAACATGGAACTTGTAAAAAAAAAAAACTGAAAGAGAGATTAGTGGTACAAAATAGAAAGAAAAGAACAAGATTCTATTACAAAATAATTTACACTATGATAAAGTTGACATTTTCTCTCAGTGAGGACATGAAGCACTGTTTAATAAATGTAAGGACTAAATGAATTTGCAATCCTAACCAGATAGTCCAACACAAGAAAACTATTAGACAACAATCACCACAAACGATTAGAGACTCTCCAATCTCTAGGAATATGCAATAAAAGCAAAGGAAGAAATAATACAAGAAAATATTGTTAGGTCTAACCATGTAAAAAGTTTTCCTCTGCCATGGTAAAACACCATAAAAAAGTAAAAGCCAAATTACAAACTTAAAAAAAGTATGCTTTTTATCATCTATGACAGGTGAAGGATTATTACCTACTTTAGTAAACATTTCTTACAAATAAAAGCAAAAATTATTAACAGCTCTATAAGAAGAGCTGTTTACAACATAAAAATAAAAATAGTCAGTAAACTCATGGAGCAAGTTGAGTCCCACAAGGCATCAGATAAATGTTTTAAAGAGGCATTTTGCTATTTTGTAAAATGGTAATACATAATGTTTGTGATAATGTAGTGAAATGAATCCTCTCACACTCTGTTGGTAGAAGTTTCAATTAGTACAGCTTGTGGGAAAGCTGTCAACGTATATCAAACACTTAAAAAAAAATCTTAAAACAAGCCAAACCAAAACAAAATATTTCTCTTTATGTCCTTCTCCCTGCCAAACATATATGAATATGTTTTTGTCTCTGCAGGACTGTCTGGACGGAAGGGAAAATTTACTTTTCTTTGAATATACTTTTGACTTTACAAGAAATGCTTCTAACTTTCTACCATTAAGAACCAAGTATGCTATAGGTTTTGTTTGTTTTAGGTAGATATTGTTTATTTAGCTAAAAAGTTCCATTCAACTCCTTGTTCCTTGAGAGATTTTCATTATAAATGAATGTATGCCACTTTTTCAATATACAGTATTTTCATAAATGTTCAACTCCAGGGATTTCAAATTTCCATTATTTTTATGAGCCATGTGTTAGAATTGTTTTTTAAATATCTAAACAGATGTGTTTCAATTTCAAAAAAAATATATTTTTTTGAGACTGGGTTATGAGACTGGCTAATTTTTGTATTTTTGGTAGAGATGGGGTTTCGCCACGTTGCCCAGGCTGGTCTTGAACTCCTTTCCTCCAGAAATCCGCCCTTCTCAGCCTCCCAACGTGCTGGGATTACACATGTGAGCCACCACACCTGGCTAACAGATGGGGTTTTTCTAGTTAACTTTTTAGTATAAATTTCTAAATTAAAATTTTATTGTAGTCAGAGAACATGTGATACTTAGTTTTTGAAATTTGTTAACATTTGCTTTTATAGCTTAAGATGTGGTCAAATTAAAAAATGTTCCATATATGCTTAAGAATGTGTGTTTCTCTAACTGCGCACAGTTCTACATATGCCCATAAAAATCAGCTTGTTATTCATCTCTTACATCTTTTTTTGTTCTGTTTGAGCTATCACAATTGAAAGAAATATTTTGAAATCTTTTACTGTTATGGAGATTTTCATATTTTTTTCTCTTGCATAAATATTTGCCTTAAGTGGTGTGAAGCTATTATAGTTCGTTAATGCTAAGACAGTTTTTTTCACATTTAACATCTCAAAATGAAGATCTCTTATAATTGACATAATATGAAACGATTATTTCATAGTTTAGTTGCAGGAGTTTTTTTACTGTTCACAGTGGTAGATAAAATAATAGCATGTCTTACAAATGTTGGTATCTCCGATATGATGAAATATAATATTTTAGCAGGTTCATACAAACTTAGATTTTAAAAAATCTTTTTGGTGAATCAAAAGGTCTATCATTATATGAGGTCCTCTTCATCCACCGTAATACTTTTTGTCTTGAATTCTATATATGAGAGATATATTCTATTCGATAGAGATACAGATACAGATGATAGATAGATGATAGACAGATAGACAGACAGACAGACAGATAGACAGATAGATAGATAGATAGATAGATAGATAGATAGATAGATAGATAGATAGATAGATAGATAGATAGATAGGTAGATAGATAGATAGATAGATATTCTCACTTTGTTTTTGTTGCCATTGCCTGGTATATCCTCAAACAGGGGTATCCTTATATTTTCATACATACATTGTAAAGGATATATAGTTGGGTTTATTTATTTTTTCATCTAATAAGACAATGTCTGTAGTTCACTTGTGAGTTCAGTTCATGTAGTGATTGTGATGGTTGATCCCTTTAGATATGTTTCTAGCGTATTACTTTGGAATTTGTATTTTTTCCACTTCTAAGCTTCTTTTTCTCGTTTCTTGATTTCTCTCCTTCACTAGTTTGGGATTTATATACTCTATTTTTTGGTGGTTATTTGTGACAATGTATCACACATTGCTGATCTAAAAAATCTTACATTAATATCTTAAACCCTTTGCCAGAATACTTAAACTCTGATCACTTCCTCCTGAATTAGATGTTACATTTGACAGTGATTTCCTTCTGTCCTTTTGTGAAAATCCACAAATTATGTTTTCACAAAGAAAGTGTTTGTTTAGATTTACTTACCTGTTTGCCATTTTTTTTCTCATGATTCTTTTAAATCATTTCACACTTTTCTTCCAAGATAATTTATACCTTTCTCAGGTACCTGCTTTAGAAGTTCTTTTAGTTGAATATACAGGTAGTAAATTATTTACATTTTGTCCATACCAGTATTTCTTATTTTGCACTCCTTCTTGAGAGATAGCTTTACTTCTAACACAATTCCAAGCTGATATTTATTTTTCTTTCAGTACTCTGAAAATACAATCCCACTGCTTCCCTGCTTCCATTTTGATGCCAAGAAATCTGCCTTGTGCCTTCTAATTGTCATTTCTTTATAGGTGACTTTTGTCTTCTGGCTACTCATAAAATCTTCTCTTTGTCTTTGGTGCTCTGTGGTTTTAACATTTTTGGTTAGGTGGGGCTTTTAAGTTTATCTGCATGCTCTGTCATATGTATCGTATATATTTTTCCATCATTTTGAAGAATTCTCAGCTGCCACCTCTTCAAGTATGGCTCTGCTATCTTTTTCCTATTCTCTCTTCCTGGAACTTTGATTTGTTGAATGGAAAACCTCAGTCAAGCCTCTATATCATCTAACCTCTTGGACTTCCCATTTCTGGTTATTTCAGTGTTGTATTCTGTATATATTAATATCTTTAGAGCAACTTACTAGTTTGCTAATATTCTCTCTTCAATGATAATCTATTTAACTGTGGGTTTTAAAGTATATATAATAATATTTTTATACCAAAAGTTTTACTTGGATATTTTTCAAACTGGTTACTTTTAAAACTCTTATGGCTTTCTCTGTTTTAACCCACCTTTATTTGTTTAATCATTTCATACAAATTTGCTTTATGTTCTGATTGTGATAATTTTAATATCTGATACCATTTTGGCATTCAAATCTGTTTCTTTTGCTAACTCTTATGTGAGATTTCCTTGAGTGTTTGCTAATTTCTGATCGTGAGCTCATATTTGCCTTTTATCAGCCTGTGGAACTCTTGACAGCCTAAGCTTATGAAGCTTTCTTTTAGGAAGAATCTGTGCTACAGATAAGAAATCACTTGATTAAGTTTCAAGAATCCAGATCTAACAAAGGAGTTTTTGATTCATATTCCCCAGTGTATGGTGGGTCCAAGGTTTTATCTCTATAATTCAATGTTTGAATTTGGGGAAAATGCATACTTCTTTCTGATTTCAGCTTGGCGTTTTTCTTATTTTTTCTCCTATTTAGTGATAGCTCCTATTTCTAGCTGACACAGAAATGCATTAACAATAATTATTTATCCAGAAATAAGATCTGTTTAAGAGGATGGGGGCTGGGCAAGGTGCCTCATGGCTGAAATCTCAACACTTTGGGAGGCCAAGGCGGGCAGATTGCTTGAGTCCAGGAGTTCAGGACCAGCCTGGGCAACATGGAAAAACTATGTCTCTACAAAAAATACAAAAATTAACTGGGTGTGGTGGTACATGCCCGTAGTCCCAAGTACTCAGGAGGCTGAGGTAGGAGGATTGCTTGAGCCTGAGAGGCAGAGGTTGCAGTAAACCAAGATCATGCCACTGCACTCCAGCCTGGGTGACAGAGTGAGACCCTGTCTCAAAAAAAAAAAAAAAAAAAAAAAAAAAAAAAAAAAAAAAAAA